>NW_017307786.1:349687-387448 GCF_000935625.1 Nanorana parkeri
ACTGTGGAGAAATAATGTTACCTAAATAATATTAATAAAACCAATGCAGGAAGTCTATCAATAACACATTGTAATAGAGGAGCAAGTACTAATACAAATCTAGATACTTAAACACAATTAAGTCTGAGAAATAGTGGAGGCGGACAATGACATTCTCCAGCTCCAGAGCGTGGTCTCAGGGCCCTGTGAGCGCGGTCAAACAGCAAGGTTGATGTAGGGGCTCTCCCCAATATGTTATTAAAGATGCCACGCAGCGTGTCAGCTAGATCCCAATCATGAGTGGCCTCCGGCAGTCCCCTGAGCCGTAGATTGTTGCAACGGCTTCTGTTCTCCTGATCTTCAAGCTTATAAAATGCTGAGCATATAGCAATATGGGTTTGCTCACCATGTGTCTGAAGTTCTTTAATGGCTTGGTCATGTGCATCCAGTCGGTTCTCCACTTCCTCCACCCGCCGCATGGCGTGGGAAACTTCGGCCTTTACGGAGGAGATCTCATACTTGAGAGAGCGCTCGAGGCGGGAGAACATCTCCGCCAGGTCCGATTTGCTGGGGAGATTTTTAGCCAGCGTGGCTACAGACATCCCGGAGCCCCGGTCAGAGTCCGTGGACGCCGCCGATAAGACGGGGGAGCGGGATCCGTCCGACGCGTGCGAGTTGGAGTGCGGCATCTCCAGAGTGAACTCTGGGCCTCCATGTGCGCGTCTCTCCTCAACGGCCGGGGAGAAGGATTCCGGCGTCCAGAGGCGCGTAATGGTCCCGGTTTTCGGGACTGTAGCAGACCGGCGGTGTTTCTGTTTCCTCCCCATGCTATAGCGACAAGGTGGCTGACCGAAGGGCACTTCAGAGAGGTGGGTAAGTGCAAGATTGCTCGGGGTGAGAGACGGAGCTCTGGCTAAGCACGCCTACTCGCCGACATGCGCAAACCACGCCTCTATACCTGCATGTTCTAAGGGAACTTAGCTCGGTGATAGCCACGCCAGTTTTCCTGATTATTAATGACTTGAATGGTGCCGACATATTGGTTTAGGGCAATTGTGGTTACAACATTCTAAAAAGGATCAAGATGTATACAAGGGATCCACTGACTAGTCAGCCTATTATCAATAGTTTCCAAAGTGTTTAACCACTTCCAGCGGGTTCATGTAAATGTACGTCCTGCACAGGGAGTGGTTATACCAGGAACATGGCAGCTGCTGCTGGTACTGTTTTAAACAGCCGGCGATTGCTGTTTAAATACAAGTAAGCACCGGATCGCTTGTACGGTGAGGTGCCGTGTCCCCCTCCCCCCTCTGCCACCGCCAATGTCACCGTCGGCTTCCTGGGCTCCACTGTCCCCTGTGTGAGCCTGGGACTGGCATGGAGGGTCTCCCTTGATAGATCAGAGGAGAGATCAGCGTCTTCCAGCTGCTGATTACTCCTCCAATAACTGGACCCAGAAGTAATGTGCATTACATCACTTTTGGTGTCACTGGGCACATTCTCTGGCTCCTAGAGCCAGAAGAAGAAGCTGGTGAAGCAGATCTCTGCTTCATCAACTTCTTTGGGGTCCCTAGGAGACATTAGGGGTCTGAAAGACCCCTGATGTCTCCATGAAGAGGACCTGTCACATAATATTTGCTATTACATAGGGGGCTTGTTAGCAAAGTATTAAAGTAACAAAAAAGTATTAAAGTAAAGTGTGTTATGCTGTGTGTACGTGTAATGCCATGTGTATTGTTCTATGGCTGTATGTGTAATGTCCTGTGCCCTGTGTGTTGTGCTGTGTGCGTGTTCTGCTCTGTGTGTTTGTGTGTGTTATGGCCAGTATATGTGTGTACTGTGTGTGTTTGTGCTGAGTTGTAACCATCTCCTGGTGGTCTTTGGCCAGAGGAGCACCTTTCTGTGGATGTAGTGCCAGTGCACACTCATGAGGAACCTGGCTGCCCTCCTGGCAAGAGCCTATTTATCTTTTTTACGAATTTGTAAGTTAAGCTAATATTGATGTCCAAAAGATACACACACTATAATTTGCTTGATTTACATACATCAGTAGGAGGAAAGCACCAGCCCACAGCAGAAAAGCCTGGAGAAGAATATTATTATATTATTGATTACAATGACTATATTAAAAGATGTGTTTGAGTCTTTTAAATGTTTGAAGCAATGACTTTGGGTAATGTATTCATAAATGTGCAGAACATCAACTTCCCTATAGACCCTGCTCAGGGCCATCTTTAAGGCGGGGCAAAAGGGGCACTTTCCCAGGGCCCAGTCATTGTTGTGGGGCCCTGTACTCCATAAACTAGCGCTAGTGAAACATCTCTGGACCAGCCGTCTAGTCTGCACTACTGCTTTCTGACGCTAGAGGGCAGCAGCCTCCTGTCCCTATGTGCAGCAAAGATCTCTGCAGCCCGGGATGTCACCTCCCACTCAGCAGAAGAGGAAGATCGATTTTGCACACCCTGCTTCGTGGTCCTGCCCTCCTACCTCCATGGCTGCAGTCTCATCCTCCTCCTGTCCACGGTGAGTGCACATGGCTGCTAGGTTGGGCTTCTATCTGGGTGGGGGGGAGAAGGAGGATGGGGGGTGGTCGGGTTAGGTGTGGCACTGCTGGTCTATGATGTAATGCTGTATAAAAATAATAATGAAACCTGAGCATGTTCCCCTGGTGCCATTATTATTATTATTATGTTTCCCTGGTGTCATTATTATTATTATGCCCCCCTGGTGTCATTATTATTATACGACATAATAATTATGGGGAGAGTGAAATGCGCTCTCCCCCTAGTTACTGAAGCTGCCATAGGTTGGCTCTCTTGATTGAGAACTGAGTGATCACATACCGCTGATCACTCAGTTCCTGCACTTACTCTCTCTGCAGAGAGCCGTGACTGTCAGTCATGGCTCCTCGCAGGAATACCCCCCCTCCCCTCTCTGCTCCTCCAAAGCTGGCTGGAGGGATGGATGGGGCGGACACAGCCTCTAGAGAAGTAGAGTCAGCTGTCAATCAGGTGGTGGGGTGGATATATATCAGCATATAGTGGGCAATATTGCATGAGGGGCGTGGTGGGGGCCCAAGAAAATGTTTGCCCGGAGTCCAATCAATATTAAAGATGGCCCTGACCCTGCTGCTTGAGCCATACCTGTCTCTGCATCCAATGCTGGGGTATGTCAGTTTACTTTAAAATACCAAGATGCACTTTATTCATAATCATGACATACATTACTCTTTGGCTTTGTTGTAACTTTTTTGGTTTTGTTGCAGGGGCCTACAAGCAGTCCAGAATATCATTCACCACCACATGAAGTAGAATTGCCTGAAACTTCTGTAAGACTGAAATGCTTACTACCTTTATCTTTCTGATTTCTGTCACCCATTTAAAAACAAAAACATTCCCTGTCTCAGCAAAATGTTGTGAACACTTCAATCTTTTATCCCTAAAACTAAAGCAAGGTGTTGCTATTTCTGTGCTAATGCCACCATCCTCAATCTTAGATTTACACATGTTCAATGGAAACCATACTTAAAGTGTGTGTCCAACCTTTTAAGAAAATTTTTATTTAAATTCAGAAAGCTTACAACCCTTTCTTATTTTTTAGTGCTCTCTAGGCTTCGTTACAGGGTTTTTCCTCACGTCCTGTCTATTTGACAATTTAACATTTTGACAATAACATAGGAAAAGATGGATTCTATTCAACAGCAACACAGACAGAAAAATAAAAAACATTTTTTTTTTCAAGTAGGGAAAGGACTGAACCTCTGTCAGATTTTTCTTGTGTTTTTGACCCACATCATGCTTATTTAAAACAGCAGAATAGGAAGCAGTAGGAAAGTGATAAAGTAAAATGTTAATTGCAATTTTTCATAACATGGCAAGATACAATTTACTGGAAAAATAAATACTTAAAAACATGCAAGTATGTTAGTCATACTCTGTGTATTCTAAGTTGAAAGGTTAGAGAATTCATGACTGCCTGGAAAATGTAAATGGTGAATGAAGGATGCATTGAATTTCCCGTTCTATTATGAAAAGCATTATTTCATTAGTTTTTGTTTAGCTCTACAATGCACAGCCATCATTACACATGAGTGTTTTTTTCTGTTTTAAATAGGAATAGTTACATAGTTACATAGTATTTGAGGTTGAATAAAGACATAAGTCCATCAAGTCCAACCTATTGTGTGTGTGTGCTTTTATAGGTCCCTGAGTCATCTTGTTCTTAAGAGTACCTGTACCCCTGTACTTTACGGTCTCTCAGGAAATCGTTCAAAAGCTTCTTGAATGATTCCACACTATTTGCTGAAATCACTGCTTGTGGCAGAGAGTTCCAGATCCTAACCGCTCGAACTGAGAACCCCCTTCTCCCCTTGTGTTGGAATTTTTTTCTACCAATTTTAGGTGGTGGCCTCTAGTCTTTGTTATGGAATTAATCTTAAAGAGTTTGTTGCTAATGTTGCTGTCACCATTGAACATCTTGTACATGAAAATCATATCCCCCTTAATCTCCTTACTTCCAGCATGAACATATTTAAATGTAGAAGCCTTGTCTCATAGTTCTGGTCCTCCATCCCCTTGATGAGTTTGGTTGCCCTCCGCTGGACTCTCTCCAGCTCAAGGACATCCCCTCTGTGTACTGGTGCCCAAAACTGGACCGCATACTCCAGATGAGGCCGAACCGGTGATGTGTAAAGTGGCAAAATTATAGACTTGTCCCTGCAAAACATTCCCTTCTTGATGCAGGACAGGATTCTACTAGCTTTGCTTACAGCAACCTGGCACTGTAATCTATTATTCAGTTTATGGTCTACAATGACCCCCAAATCTTTCTCCATTTCCGACTTCCCTAGCGGCATATCCTTAATTGTATAACCCATTTGCTTTTTTTTAATCCCAAAGTGCATTACTTTGCATTTATCGACATTAAACCTCATCTGCCATATAGTTGCCCACTCCCCTATTTTATCCAGGTCCTCCTACAATGTTATACTATCTCGGTCCGTTTCTATTACCCTCCCAATTTTGGTATCATCAGAAAACACTGAAACATTGCTATTCACACCCTCCCCGATGTCGTTAATAAACAGGTTGAATAGCACACCGCTAATGACACTAGCCCAGTCAATAAAAGGGCACCATTTATTGATACTCTCTGTACCCTATCCTTTAGCCAGTTCTCTATCCATGTACACACCCTTCCATCTATGCCCAAAGACCTCAGCTTGTATAGTAAGCGTTTATGAGGTACCGTATCAAAAGCTTTTTTTTCGAAAACCAGATATACAACATCCACAGACCTCCCTCCATCCAGATTTCTACTTACCCCCTCGTAAAACGTTAGCAGGTTAGTCTGACAGGAATGGTCTTTCCTGGACCCATGCTGGTTATTGCTAACTATGCCATTGCGCTGAACAAATTCTACCAAATAGTCCATAATCATTCCCTCTAACAGTTTACAAACTACCGATGTAAGACTAACTGGTCTGTAATTCCCAGGTTGGCATCTTGCCCCCTTTTTGAATATTGGGACTACCGTAGCCCTCCTCCAATTCACTTCTAACTCTACAGGTCATTAGAGAGTCCTTAAAAATGAGGAAAAAGGGTCTTGTTATAACCTCGCTTAGTTCCTTAAGTATCTTGGGGTGCAGGTTATCTGGTCCAAATGCTTTATTTGCATTAAGTAGATTAAGTCTTTGCCGTATCCCGGTTTCCGTCAACCGCTGAGGTATATTTTGTGATGAACTATGTGTTTTATCATGGACGTCAAACCCGTTTCCCTCCTGAGTGTATACTGAGGAGAAAAAAGTGTTCAGCACCTCAGCCCTCTGCTTGTCATTTGTGATTAACTTCCTGCTTTCGTCCTTTATCTGCTCCTTTCTCCCCTTCTTACTGTTTATGTATTGGTAAAAAATGTATTTTTTATTTTTTACTAACTGTGGCAATATGCTTTTTGCACGCTACTTTAGCCGCCCATATTACTAGTTTACATATTTTATTACATTCTATGTAGTTATGGAACGCCAATGCCGTCCCTCCATCTTATATTGTATAAATGCTACTCGCTTTTCTTTTATGTGATGCTTTACATTTTTATTTAGCCATATAGGCTTTGTTTGTGATCTTTTACTTTTATTACCCAACGTTATACACTTGTCAATGGCAATATGTAAAGAGTTCTTAAAACATTCCCACTTTTGGTCCGAGTTCAGTTTGTGAAATACATTTTCCCATTTAATGTCCCCCACTAGGTGGCGCAGTTTATCAAAGTTAGCCCCTCTGAAATTTAGGGTTCTTGTCCGTCCAGCGCCCTTCCCTTTCCTGCATCCAATAGTGAAAGTTATCACAATGTGATCACTATTACCCATTGCCTCGCCAATTACAATATCCTCAACTAACTCTGCATTATTAGTAATGATTAAATCTAGGATGGCATTTTTCCTAGTTGGAACCTCAACCATCTGGTCCATGAACTTGTCTCGCAACATGTTCAGAAATCGGCCCGCCTTTGTCGAACCTGAGGTACCATTAACCCAATTTATATCTGGGTAATTGAAGTCGCCCATCACGACTACATTGCCCTCCCTCCCAGCTATTTCTATTTTGGACTGTAGATGAGACCCCCCCCTCCTCCCCTATATTTGGAGGTTTGTAACAAATACCCACAATTACTGTAGTAAAGTTATAGTTAAGATAAATAGTAAAGATAAATAAATTAAGAAAATTAATTTAGATCATTTTCAGCAGTAGTCTTTTAATGTAACAAAAATATGACCACACACACCAAACAGAATACTAGGAATTGTACTTTTGAAACCTAGATGCACCAATGTGAGAGTAAAAGCATCACCACTTACAGTTATATGCCTATAATCACTTATAGATAAAAATGCAATTGATAGCATGAGAGCAGCAAGCATCGGCTGCTAGGAATTATGGTCAATATATCAGAGCTTATCAACAGTTGTGAAACTGCTCTAATGAAAGTAATAGGCCTAAAACATTTAGAAAGTAATGAAGGTTACATCAATTATTTTTCCATAAATGGACCTCACTGGGCATTGCCTAATAAATACAATGTCAGTGGAATAAATGTGCTGTGATTTGGTTCATTATTAGATGAAGTTTGGGTTGTACCGGCAAATTTATGTATACATTTTAACCATGAGTATTTTTTTACACCATAATGCACCACATGGCCCTTGATCTGTGGCCAGCAAGCTAAGAAGGACCATTTAGAGGGATTTTTGGATAAGCCAGCACCCTTACTATTATAGTGGGGGTCACCAAGCAGAGCCATAGGCAGGAACAGAAAATTGTGCCCCAACAGGCGTACATGACATCGCCCCAGGATGGCAGCATGCATGTGCAGAACGCGCTGGTGGCCAAAATAGCATACAATTTGTTTTGTTTGACAAAACATATCAAAATCTTTTTTAGTTTCCGTTCATTTCATCCAAAATAATTTTTTAGTCTTTGTACATAATCTAATCATATGTGTGTGTGTGGGTTTGGATGTTGTGTGTTTTTTTTTATTATTTATTTATTTTTTACTGTTGGGGGGACTTTGGGGAAATATCAGGGGTCTAAACAGACCCCTGACATTTCTATTTTGAAATTTAAAAAAAAAGTTGAATTCTCTATCTCTTTTTTTAATTGAACATTTAACAAAGTTATAAAAATAATTTTAAAAAATGTTAAAAAATAGAAAAAACAGCGTGGAGTCCCCCTCCCAAACAATACCAGACCCTTTAGGTGTGGTAGGAAAGTTAGGAGGAACCGCATTTAAAAAAAAAAAGAAAAGCATGGGGTTCCTCCCAAAAGTAATACCAGGCCCTTTAGGTCTGGTAGGAAATTTAAGGAGGAACCCCACCCCGAAAAATGGAGGGAAAAAAGTGGGGTCCCCCCTAACTTCCTAACCAGACCCTTGATCTGAGCACAGGCCTGGCAGGGCAGGAAAGGGGGGAATGAGCGAGTGGCCTCTCTCCCTGCCATACCAGGCCACATGCCCTCAACACTGGGAGGGTGCTTTTCCAGGGTCGCCCCTGGAAAAGCTCATTGTCCCCGTGCTGATGGGGACAAGGGCATCTTCCCCACAAGAGTGAGGCACTGGTTGTAGGTGTGCAGGCATGGGGGCTTATTCACATCAGGGTACCCCTTTAATAAATGGGCACCCAGATGTGGACCCCGCTTGTGAATTAGTAAGGGGCAAAAAAAAGGCCAGACTTTTGAAAAATCCTTTATTTGAAAAAACAAAACAAAGGATATTTGACCAGTCCTTTAATAACCCCCCCACCCCAAAATGGATCCATTGACGTAAACCAGGGTCAATTGCGACTCGAAGAAATAAAAAATAAAAAATAAAAAATTAATTTTTTAAAGGCGCCCGCCAACCCGACCGCACACGATGAATTCCCCGCCGCAGAATGAAGAATCTGACAGATGCCGGCAAAATATAAACAATATGGCAGAGCTAGCGGTGACATCACCACCATCTCCCCCCACCTGTTTACTTTTGGCCGGCACCTGCCACAGTCTTCCAGCAGGTCCCAAGCAAATAAAAACAAACAGGGCCATGATGTCATGGTCGGCTCCACCCAGCTGTTGTTTAATGAGAAATCAGTGTCCCCATGTCATTTGAGGATGCTGATCTGTCATTACAGCACAACAACTGGGCAGAGCCAGCCATGACATCTTGGCTGGCTCCACCCAGCTGTTGTTGTTTACAGGACGGATGGTCTGCTTCGGCCGAGCCGTTCGCCTGCCTTTAGCTGCTTTACAGGCTACAGTAAATAGTGCATACAGCAGCTCTTTAATTTGACTGAATCGAAGGGCTCCAGCGGCCAAACTGACAGTCAAAGGATCAGCACTTTATGGATTGTGATTGCCTGTATTTCTAATTTGCTTGATTATCCCCAGAACAGATAGATCTACAAATATCTAACTAAATAATTATTCTTTCTATGATGTATGCTCTACACTGGAAAATATTTACACTTGCATTTTTATGTAGAAATGTTTTTTAATATGTGAAATATGAGACCTTCATGCTTTTTACAAATTGAAGCCCACACTGAACTTATATTGTATTTTATAACCTGTAAACTTGACGGGTTAAAGAATTTAATAAAACTTGAAAGACGGAGAGATTTACCATAATCCAGGAACATAACTGACAAGATACAGAGCAACACCACAAAAATAGCAAAGCAAAACACCTTCGAAAATACATCCCAAAGCATTCATTTATAAAATTCTGAAAACTTTGATGCTATCTTGTTCCTACAGAAGAGTAAAAATATTGAACCTGTCAAATTTGTCAAGGATACTAGTTAGCTTAGTGCATGGTTGACTGATGAAGCATTTATGAAATATTGAAAATCTGCAGTATACAGTTCCTTCACACAGTTTATAATTTAATATCAAGGCCGTTTGACATTTTAACTGTATTTTAAACACAACTGAATTTAACAGATATTATTCATATAACTGCACAGAGATTAAAAGGATGACAACAACATTAATGGAAACTAGACTGGTATAGAACATGTTGTGGGAGCTGTAGTTATGGTTTGTTATTTAGGCAAAAGGAGTAATGAAAGGTGTTAACTGTGAGGCAAGTAGCATAAATGCTAGGATTACCCTAAAGGCAACTGAATGTGGTAATGTAAAGTTAAATTATCTTCATTTCAAATGTGATTTGGGGAAGCATTATGAATTAAAAGTGAAATCAATATTTTGAATGCCAAAAAAACTTTAGTTACAAAAAAGGTTGTGCTACAATTATCCTTGTTTGTGGAAGATTGACTCCTTTTAGTCCCAGCCTTATTGTGGTCAAAGATATGCAACATGAGGAATTGTTGTTTCACCCCAGTGCATCTGGCAGGCGATGGAGTATTCAGTTTTGTCTATTCAGAAAAAGTAGTAGAAACATCCATGTTCCTTCTTTATGAGCAGAGATGAGAACTCTTCAGATACAATAACCTGATACTAAAATTATTTACACAGCTTTTCCTTTAGCTTCTATATGGGTAAGAGACATGAGTGAATTGGGGGGCAATTTTTTTTTCTCATATTCTTTGCAATAGAAATGCATAAAATGCATCACAACAATCTTCCTACTAGACTTGTGCACCGTCAGAAAATTTGTTTTGTTTCGTTTCGGAATATCCGTTATTTCGTATTTTGTAATTCGTGTCCGAAACTCAATTCGGATTCGTACGAAATACAAATTTTCGTTAGTTTCATCACATTTTCGTAACTTTACGAACATTCGTTATGATGAAGTTAAAAAGCAAACATACCTTTGTTAATATTGGAGTCGATGGTAAACATTTTTTTCGGATCCGAATTTCGTATAAAAAAAAAACTACCATCAAGGCATCAACTCCAATATTAACAAAGGTATTTTGCTTTTTAACTTCATCATAATGAATGTTCGTAACTGAACGAAAATACGTTGACGGAATTTCATATTTCCTGCCTGTTTTGTAATGCAACCCTCAGCAGCAACGGATCCGAATTTTGTATTTCGTATAAAAAAAAATCTTGTCATGTTGTTCAACCTCATTTACAGGGGTAATATTAGATCCCGTTTCAACGAAATTCGGATCTGAAATTCGTTAACGGAATTTCGGATTTCGGATATAATTCGGAAATTGCAATTCGGATGCTTCCGAATTTACAAATGTCAGGAAATTCGTACGAATTTTGATTCGTAACAAAACGAATCGCACATGTCTACTTCCTACCCACATGTAGATTATAGTGACTTGATTAAAGTGACATGTGAATGATTATAGTGACTATAGAACCATTGGGCATAACAGAGATATACAACTGCTAGAAAGTGAATATAAATATAATTTTATAAATATAATTGTTTCCTCTATGTTTACAGGTAAAATGAATTAACTCAAAACAAATTGGAGCTGTTGGATTTTTAAACCTGGGATTAAATTACTCCACAGTTTGCTAAATCTGTCCTTATACCTCCTGTGACATTACACTGTACTGATTTGTTTGCCCACTCACATATGCACATGTAATGCATTTTTTCAAAATACACTTACTTGTAGCATACAAATGCATGCACTTTTTTTACAATGTTACATTTCAAAAATGCTTGCACACTCAAACATGCACCTTTATTGTGTTCTCACAGTACACCATCTTATTCACATCCTTCAGATGTATCAGTTACCCCATATTTACATCACAAGACAATTTAAAAAATACTATGTACATGAAGTATTTGACATGGGATGGGATTCTGAGCCCGAGGCATACTTTAAAGGCTAAAATTATTTTTGGACCATGTTTCATGTTATACCTATATTTAGGGTGTAACTTGAAACATGGTGACAACCTGCAACCCCCTATTGTGCCCCCTCCCACTTACCTAAATCATGGAGGTCTTCTCCCTGCAGGCTGCTGTCATAACTTGAATTCAGCATGACTTTGCTTGGCTTTACCTTGCACAGCAACATCATCCATTCACAGAGTGTTTGACAAGATTTGTGAATGGAGAAACTACAAGTCCTATCTGCCACTGTGGAGGTTTTCAGTGGAGTACAAGTGCAGTGACGTCACTGAACTTGTAGTCTATTCATACTTCCTTCAAAACATGACCTAACCTAGCAACTGGGTATGTGGGTATGATGGATGGAAAAGTGAAAGGGATTAGTAACACACCAACAGGGTGTCCCTGTGTGAAAGACTTGATGTGGGGGGCTGTACAGAAAGGGTACATCAAAGGGCTGAATTAAATGTGATATATTTCCTATAGACTGTGCCAGTTTTGCCTGGAAGACATATAAAATGTGCCCAGTTGACTATTCATCTGGATGTGTGTATAGGAGGATTGTTGAACTCTATCCCTAAATAGTGAATCTACTCACATGATGTTGGTGAGGACAAAAATCCGACGGCCTTGGTGGAGGATTGGTAGTGTCAGGTGTTGACTGTGATGTCCTCACAATGTCGCTACACAAAATTCCTTGTTAGTGTCCTGTTTTCAACAAAAATTCTTCCATGGTACACAAATTGTGAGGACACAACACAATCAACACTTGACACTATCAATCCTCCACCAATGCCATTGGATTGTTGTTGCTAGGTTTGGGCATTTTTGTTGTTGTGTATTGTTGCTATTCTACAGGTACTCTCCAGCTGTATCTTCAGAGCCGCGCGTATACAAGTTTACCACCGAACCCTTGCTAGTTTTTAGAGCGTTGAACAAATTTAGTTGTTTTTCATACTTCCTTCAATCCCTTAGCTGAAAGGCCATGCCTCACTATGGACAGGGGATGGGAGGAAGAGTTTGCAGGAGCCAGCGCATTTCACCTGCAATCCACTGATTTCAATTTGGTTGCAATTCCTTGTAGTCTCAAAAGCAAGAAAAATTATAATAGAGAAAGAAGAACAAGAAAATGGAAAAGTATCACTTTTGTTCTTTTTTATTGCTGCAGACAGTCCCCGTCACTGAAAATACCACTCCTGCCACTTCATCCCCGGCACTTATCTTCCAATCTTAGTTTTTGTGCTGGGGTGCACAGGCTTAACATTTCTGGCCTATGCCCAGCTTAACTGATTAGTACCACCAGATCCATTATTATTCACCAGAGAGTCATGCTGTCATCCTTCACCTTTCATATGCACTTTGCAAGGCAGAAACAATCTGTTTGCCAGAGGAGTGGACTATGCCTGATCACTCTTTATTACAAATAATGTTTTTTTTGAGTGCAGGGAAATCTCATACTGTGTAATGTATGCACATCATATCATACACTCGTAAACAGGATGTTACATAACACTAACAGTGAAAGTCGGCACACGTGTGTGCAAATGTACTACCATAGAGAAAATTAATTTGATGCAAGTCCATTTAACTCAATCAGAAATAAAACACTGAATATAGTACACACATTTGCTCTCAATATACTCAAGGAAAGCCAATTAAAAAGAATACGCAAATTATGTACTGTAAAGTGCCAATTGTTGCTTAGAATCATGTCTCTACTTTATTTGATTATTATTTTTACAAATTATGCTTGAATCTAAGGCATCTCTTGTAGGTCTAAAATGGGTTAATTTTTGTGGTTTCAGTACTTTTACTATTTCTACATTTCTTCATTATTTCATTAGTATTTATTTAAGTATTTCATTAGTGAGCACTTTGTTATACATGCTACATTGGCAAATGTTACGAATGCTGCACACCAGATAAAAGTTATTTTGCTAGGAGGAGCCAGAGCAGAAAAGAACAGTACTCATAGCTACAGAAGATATTTAGAGGGTTATTCACATAGCTGCCGAAGGATCTTGCCATAGCTTTGGCTGATCCTTCAGCTAGCTTCGGCCCCAGGACCCCTTTGGTTTAGTATAACCAAAGAGCTGCTGTACGGGCTATTCACTATAGCCAGGGGCGTATCTGCCGCGAGTCAAACAATGCGTTTGCCTCGGGCGGCAGATTCCACGGGAGTGGAAAAAATGCCCGGGTCTCAATGTACCGGTCCGCGGATCCTTTCGGCCAGCGCTCTTTCAGTGAACACTGGCCGAAAGGATTGTGCAGGATCGATTGGGAAGGTCTGCAGCAGACCTCACCAATCAATCGCCGACAGACCGGGACAGACCTGCTGCCTCACAGCCTTCTCCCTGCAACAAGGTAAGCAGGAGAGGGGGCTCTAGACTATAGAAAATAAAATAAAAGACACAGCGGTGTTTCTCTCCTGGGCGGCCGGGAGCGGGAGGATCCCAGAGCGCCCGGGAGAGGCGCTCTGGGATCCTGCAGCAGCAGCAGAAATCCCTAAATTGGCGTTTACAAGTGGCAGCTGCCATACCGGATACAGTTAAATGTTATTTTATAGTATGAAATTTGGCAAGCGGCCAGCATGAGAGAAGAAAATTTGTCGAGTGGCCCCAGAGGTGGGGGGGGCGAAGATGGAGGAGGCAGTGGGCAGAGACACCGACAGAGGAGGAGCTCCAGTTGGGCAAAGAAGACGACAAGGAGGCCGTGTTGGACACCGAGGATAAGGAGGCCATCCAGTCGGGCGCCGAGGACAAGGAGGCCGTGTTCCAAAGAGGTCAGGCCGTGCATGGTAAGAGGACTGTGCAGGCAGAGCCCAGCATGGATTCTGCACAGCCCACCAAAGAGTCTCAGGTGTGCTGTGCAATACCTTTTGGTTGGCTCTGCAGGATCTGTGGGGGCTTTGCCTGGTCTCAGGGGGCTTTGCAGGATCTGTGGTGGGCTTTGCAGAATCCATAGCAGGCTCTGCAGCCTGCAAAGCCCACCACAAACCCTGCAGAGCCCACCTGAGATCACGGTCGGGTGGGGTAAATTTAGTGGGGGAGGCGCCGAGTTTTGTCTTGCCTAGGGCAGCCCCAAACCAGAATACACCACTGACTATAGCCCTACAGCTCCCCAGCCGAAGGCATATGCTTCGGCTCGACTGAAGCTGGCCGAAGCTGGCCAAACGGCCGGCCATTGGCCGGCCTGCTACTGACAGCTGGGCGGAGCCAGCCATCATCTCATGGCTGGCTCCGGCCACTTGCAGAGACAGATCAGCGTCCCCTGGTTACCAGGTAACCAGGGGATGCTGATCTGTCATTACGATGAGAGCTTTGCTGAACCGGCAGTGATATGAAAGCCGACTCTGCTGAGCTCTCATGGTAACTCTCATGGTTACTTAAGTAACCAGGGGGGGTGATCTGTCAGTACCATGAGAACTCAGCAGAGCCAGCTTTGATACCACCGCCAGCTCCGACATGCTCTCATTGTAATTACAGCTGGTCCCAGCCAATATAAAACAGTTGGGCGGAGCTAGCTGTCACTGCAAGCTCCGCCCAATCGTTTTCTATTTGTTTTCTACTTTTTTAAACTGTTTTTCTATCCTGCTCGGTACCACACTATTCACTCACTGCTGTTCGGCCCCTATGAGAATAGGCCGGACAGCAGCGAGTAGCCTGCCGGAGGATCGGCTCAGCTGATCCAGATGTTGGATGGGCTGAGTCGAACTCCTTCTGCAATTGGGGTCGGCCGAATATGCTGAGCATGTTTGGCCGATCCAAAGCCAGCCGAGGCAAGCCGGTGTACGGCTGACTTCAGCCAGTGTACGGCTGAAACCAGCCGTACAAGCCTGAAGTGAATAGCCGAACAGCGTTCGGCTCACTTCACTACATGTCGGTTATTCACACGGCTGTCTTTGGCAGCTTTGTGAATAACCCTCTTAGTTAGGCACAGGACACTGTAGGCAAAAATTGCTTTTTTCAGTTGATACAACCTGCTTTAATATCAAAAGCAATCCACTCGCTGATGTACCAAGATCCTGGCAATAGAGGATTACAAGACAATCTGCCCTTACATGGACAGGCTTATAGTTAACACTTTTTTTAAGGAGTTGTTATGCTCTCCTCTTTAGGAAAGCCACTACAATTTTGCTTCACATTCACCATAGTCCACCGTTGCCCAAGTCATTGCAAATTTGATGGTATGTCAGGCTTTACATTAAAAAGATTTCCAACTCCTATTGATCTGCTTATCTACATCCTCCTCAAAGCAAAATACCTGAATGTTTACATAGCCAGGTGCAATAATAAAATGTAAAAATATAGGGTTATTGAATTTTACTTATTTCACCCAATATTAGGCTAACGTACTGTATACAAAGTCTAGAAATGCCTGTCATCATTGTCATTAAATGTATCCTTCTGTCTTATCTACAGCACCTGCATGTCTTTAATGCATACAGTGTGTGACCTTTCAGGCTCTCAACTTGCATTGCATTTAACCTTTAGAAAATGTACATTTTTTCCCATCTCTATAATTTTATAGCTCTTATACCATTCAAAGCAGGGACATAAAATTACATTGTCGCTCTCTAAATTAGAAAAAAGGAAAAAAGTCACAAAAGAAAGATACTTACTTTGTCTAAAAGTATTTAATACTCTGAAACTGAATTCAATACTCAGTCATAATTTCCATGTCAAGGCAGTTTCCATTTTTTTGTTGCTTCATATTTAATTCCTTGAGCATCGCACTGAAATTGCTGCTATTGCTATAGTGTTCTATTATATGGCATTATTTTCTCCATTAACTTACTGTGCCCTTAGTTGTTAAGTTCATTAGCAAGTTTCAGGAGCCCTCACACAGTTACGACCTGAATCCAAAAACATACTATTATATTAGCTGGCCCTAGAGTGTGTTGATATACTTTTCTTCTTCAATCACATTTAGGCATTAGCTGATCTGAAAGGCTTAGTGCTATTTCTAAAGTGAGATAAATGAGTATTTGCTAACTGGTGGTCACTGGGCTGAAAATGGCCATTCAAAAATGTTTACCAGTTTTTGAACATTGTTTTTTAATGTCTATTGTTAATATCACTTTTTTCCTGAGACAGTGAATATATTTAAGTATTAACAAGTTTATTAATTTAGGGACTTTTTATTATCTTTCATGGTCTTTGTGAGGAAGTTTTATCTTAATTTTGCTGGATAGTACAGCTGCTGCTCTACTTTTAGTTCATTGTCAACATTACTGTCAACATTACTACTACAAATCTATTAGAAACTGACACTGTTGCTGTGCTTACACCGGCTCACCACTCAGCCATGCACAATTGCAGCCAGTGGATCATATCCCATGATCCATAGTATTGGATGCTTCAAAAAGGTCCAACAGAATTAGGATTGAGAATGTATCATTGTCTCTTGTCCACAGTTGGTTATTAATTGCTCAAACTGGGTTTGCTTTGTTCTGTATCCTTTCCTGAATCCAAACTGGAAAATATAATGTATAGCATTTTTGAGAGCTGATGCACACATGTCTAGTTAAAATAAATATCTATACACAACAACCTTGGATGTGATTTTACAGACATACAGTTCTGACATTCAAGACACTTTGTTTAATGTGTGAAAGGGATTCATAAGAACTCAAATTATGATTTTAAGCCAAAAAAAAGCTATATCTTGGTTGGCCAATATATTGTTACAGCAGATTTTTAAACTGTGGCATTGTATTTGAAAGGGTTCCCACAGAAACCTGACCTAATGTGTGGTTCTACTGAGGAAATGGGTTCTGATACACACACTAATCGCCTTAAATATGTCTGAATGTCACATGATAGCACCTTATTTTCTTCAATTATTATAATATTTTTCTTTAATCTTCATTTTGCTTTAAAGGACAACTATGGGGTGAGTGAATTACACTCATGCCCATAGTTAGAGCTGACGTGTGACATTGAAACTGTCACATGTCGGCTCTATTGACTGGAAAGGAAATGAAAAACATACCGCCGATCCACTCACTTCCCAATCATCTCCCTGCAGAGATCAAAGATTATCAGTAAGAGCTCCCTGCAGGGATTCCCCCCTCTCTGTGTTGTCTGGAATAATGGACATGGGAGGGGAGGGGACGGGCATAGTTGGCTTTGCCTCCAGATAGACAGAACCTGCTGTCAATCAGCCAGCGGGGTGGATCTTAACAGAATTGTTGGGAACCTTTCCAGCTGTGGCATTTTCCGCATATAGAGGGCAATAGCCCGCTATATACTAAGTTTTGGGTCATGGGAGGATGTTAGTATATGTCCTCCTGTGACCATTAAGAGAACTATGGGAAAAGAAGGTTACCCCATAGTTCTCTTTTAAATTACTTGTTTTCATTTTGCAGGAGTATTTTTATGTTGAGCCAATAGTCTGACAAAATGAGATTGTTCTAAGGATACCATATTAAATATTACACAATAATTGTCATCCTATATTTAAAACAATTTAATTGACTGGAAATTTTAAGTACCCAAGTTTCATAGTTTTAGTACTTTTAGGATATAGGCAGACAAGCCAAATAGATATGAATTTAAGAAATGGAGATAATTGGAGCTTATTTACTAAAGGCAAATAGGCTCTTCACCTTGCAAGAGAATTTCTCTTTGCAATGGGACTTTCCCTAAGCTTACTGAAAATTCACTTTGCAAAAAATACTCAATCAAGTTTATGGGGGAAAAAAAGAAGAAAAATCTTGATTAGATGTGATTGGATGATCGCAGTCAGCAGAGCTTCACCTCATTCACTAGGTTAAGGGAAAATTCCCTTTGCAAAGTAAAGATTCCCTTGAAAAGGGAACAGACTATTTGCCTTTAGTATATCAACCCTATAATTTCAGCAATCACAGTAAGCTTGTCACCATCTGATATACGACAATGTATTAATTATTATTGTCGAGAAACCTACTTTTTTTGTTCTACATAAAGTTCATACTTTCATCATATACCTCTTTGTGTAATATCAAATAAAATCTAAATTACTTATAATCCCTTTTAATACGTACTATTATTTGCTGCATTAAATGAATTCATATGTATTACTTTATTAATATTTAACAGCCTTCAAAATGTAAAAGAAATGAGCAAGACTAAATTTCTTCAAATAGAAAAATTCTATCAGCAGCTAATTAAAATTATTGGTTATGCTATTCATCTTACTATGGGCAGATTTCTAGCTTAGAAGGTTATATTTGCACATCATATAAATATCATCAGCTTGTAATGCTTGAGAAAAATGTCAGTTGAAAGAAAGATCTTGGCAGAGCAGTGCACAAATACAGTTTTAAATGTTTCTGTGATTTAACATTTAAATGTCCTGTTTTGTTAACATTTAATCATTGATTAGCTGGCTTTTTCAGAAAATCTACTCATTAAGCAGAAATTCTGTACTTCCCGGGCGGGGATTTGTGCAAGTATATAACTAGATAATACACAAAATAATTAGTATTTGAAATAACATAATGCAATAAATTGTAAATTTGTCCACCTGAGGAAGGATGATTTTAATTCCTATTAATGTACTTTACTTTTTAATGACCACAGCACTAAACACTACATCATGCTCTATCACTTCATGAAGTGCAATGTACATTGCATGTATGGCGATTACCAAATAAATCTGGCCAAATTATAAGTAAAGTACAATATTTACAAAAACAACTTTGTCTGCAAGATGGCCTGTTTTCGTCTTTCTTCGTGTTTTAAAAAGGTGTGATGCATAGTATGTATTTTTGGTTGGTGGATATTATATGTTGGTAATAAAAATTTAATAACTGCTTAGCCCATTAGCTTTCAGATCATTATATGCAAAATACATTGCAGCTGATGAGCTGGACCAGTATATAGTTATGCTATTAAGGTTTAAAGTCTCTGGAATCATATCAGAAAAATAGCAGTTGAATTTGTATTAGCATTAAAGCATCAACCATGGAACTATTAAAGTAGACATGTATTGGTGGAGGGGGACAGGGAGTCAAGGGTAAATAACATTTGCATTTATTAAAATCAAGCTTTAAATGAAATTATAGTTGTGCTGGACTACCAGGAATAGAGGCCTAGTGTTTCTTCTTATTGGTGTTGTAAAATCTCCATAGACTTTAATATGCCTTAATGTCCAATAAAATACATTACACTTCCCACTGAAAAGCAAATAGAAAAAGTTGCCAAAACTTTAAAAAATATAATTTGTCATAAGTAGCTGTGGTAGTCTCTCAGGAATACAGGAAGCAAATAATTGAAAATTCAATGGATATGCAACTGGCTTGGCCTCATATTCTACTTTTTCTCTATACATTTACTATGTATGTTACGTAGGCATACATTTAAAAGTGAGAACATTTATGTATCTTATTGTAAAAAGTGTAATCTTTTAGAAGCCTTCTATCTATCTAACTATCCAGGCAAAGTGTTAAGCACATGGTTATTGTATACCCAAAAGAAAAAGAGAAAAATGGGCTGGGCATTAACTATGTGCAAAAAGTAAATGTTCCCCAATACTCGGCCACATCAGCCTATATAACAGTAATAATACCTGGCATCACAAGCTGGATACTGTATTTTCCCAAAGTCAATAATAGTATTATCTCTATTAATAAGCTGTTTGGTAAAAAATGTTAGAGTTGGAGGAGCCTGTGTTTGTTTACAGCATGTTTTTACTTTGGGAATAAACAGTATCCAGCTTGTGATACTAGTTGATTGTGCTGCAATTGTTTCTGTGAGAACCAGAATCAAGCTGCAACATGCATTTTTTGCCTGCACTACAAAGAGGGATGGTTCTTCAGCACAAGGAATATGAGCGGTGACTGCTTTTTGAGTTTAGTTATAATATCGGTCTTAAATATTTATGCTAAAACCAGAGGTCTTCATTTGGACACAGTTGGAGGTATACATATTGATCTAACCCTTAGTAGAACCTTGTTTAGAGTAATTGGGGTATAAATCTACCAGCTGTGTACATAATGATTCTGCCATCTGTGCTCATTTACGTGGACAAAATTTATCTTTCTCTGTCACATTGAACACGGAACAGTAATTTTGGATAGTTGTCACAGATTGCTCGTTGGATTTAGGTATGGGTCTTTCTAGGAAACATAGGGGTCTATTCACTAAGCTGCTGGAGGATCTAGCCGTAGCTTTGGCTGATCCTTTGGCTAGCTTTGGCCCCAGGACCCCTTTGGTTCAGTATTCACTATAGCCCGTACAGCTCCCGAAGTTGGCCGAGGGGCTCAGTCAAGCCGAAGACATATGCTTCGGCTCGACTGAGCCGAGGTGAAAGCCGAAGCTGGCCGGCTGACAGCCTGCTACTGACAGCTAGGCGGAGCCAGCCGTCATCTCACGGCTGGCTCCGGCCACTTGCACAGACAGATCAGCGTCCCTGGTTACCATGTAACCAGGGACGCTTATCTCCAGACAGCCCAACTCGATCGAGCAGAGTAAACCTTTCCCTGCTCTGTTGTCTTTTCTTTTCTTCTGACATCAGAGCCATTGGCTGCCGTCAGAATAAAAGAATAACCATGGGAATGCATAGCTACATTCCTATTGGCTATTGCAAAATGAAATAGCCAATTTTTTATTCTGACGGCTGCCAATGGCTTCGATGTCAGAAGAAAAAAAACAGACAACAGAGCAGGGAAAGGTTGGGCTGTCTGGAGATCAGCATCCCTGGTTACCTTGTAACCAGGGATGCTGATCTGTATGTGCAAGTGGCCGGAGCCAGCCAGCCACTGCTAGCTCTGCCCAACCTTTTTCTATTTTGTTTTCTACTTTTTAAAACTATTTTTCTATTCTGCTTGGTACCACAGAGGTACCGAGCAAAATAGCTGGTGCTGTTCTATGAGAATAGGCTGAACAACAGCGAGTAGCCTGCGGGAGGTTCGGCTTAGCCGATCCAGATGTTGGATCGGCTGAGTCGAACTCCTTCTGCACTTCGGGTCGGCCGAACATGCTCAGCATGTTCGGCCAACCCGAAGCCACACGAAGCAAGCCGATGTATGGCTGACTTCAGCCGATATACGTCTGAAATCAGCCGTGCAAGCCTGAAGTGAATAGCAGAACAGCGTTCGGCTCACTTCACTTCGGGTCGGTTATTCACTCTGCTGCCTACCGCAGCAGAGTGAATAGACCCCATAGTTTTTTGGCTTCAATAATTTCTGTGTTGCTTTGGCTTTGTTTTTACTGGTCATGGTCATGCTAGAAAGAGAGACTCCACTCTAGTCTAATAAGGGCAAAAACAGGGTTATCTCTAGAATTGTCCCTTATTAGGCTCCATGAACCTTGCCCCAATTCATTTAAGTTTTCCCCTTCCTTAAAAAATTGTTATTTAGAGTGATGAAAGTTGTAGCCTTTAGATCCACAAGGCTTAAAGCCCAACTGGGCTGTTGTTAAATTAGTCATACAGTGGGGACCCCCAAGACTGCATGCATTAAATGTTTACTTGTCTAGGGGGTAGGAATACGTACTAATACTTACCTTATGCTTTGCTTTCCCAGCAGTTGGCACTCTTCTCCACTGTCGGACACTTTGGAATGGGGTCTACCCTTGCCATTCTCCCATACAATGCTCATTCTATATTGTACATGATAAAGTCAGAGAGTTGCAATTGGCTGGGCAGAGAGGTAAAGGAAACTTTAGAGGATTGGTTGGATAAAGAAGAGCAAACCTCTGGAAGGAAGGAATAAGGTAAGTTTGTTTACTTATTCTTTTCCCTCCTTGCCAAATAAACATTCAACTCATGCAGTGTGTGCGTGTGGGAAAAAGTAAAAGCAGTCCGGAGTGGGATTTTAATTCAGAAAGTATTCTAAATGCTTTCACTTTGCATATACAAATCAAATTCTGCATTTAAACCATTTCTGGGGACAGTATCAATAATTTGAAACTAATTGGGAAATATCATATTAAGTATGTCAGTGGAGGTAAGCATATCAATTTACTATAGATAGTGTATTTATATGTATTGAATGTAGCCTTACATTTCTGTGTTACTTCTTATTCTACCTACTAATATCGGCAAGGGTAATTTACCATGCTACAAAATACAAGAAAATTCAAGTAATACCTGTACCTGGATGGACAAACAACAATTATAGCAGCCAAAAAGGAGCATCGTCTCCTTTTTAGTTTCTGTAAAAACATCTGTATCTCTTTTGACTCGGCATCTAAAATCAGTCTTTACTAAGTATTCTTGAAAGTTTTTTATGTACTAAATTGGATGATCTAAAGTAGGAACAACAGGCAATGAGTTAAGAAGATTGTTCAAATTACCTCTCAATCTTCCAAATATATGACTAACATAGCAGTATGTTTTAACTATGGCTATTTCTCTTAGGATTTGTCTCTGTCCCACTTATGTAATCATATACCTATGAATGCCTAAAATGAATAACATGTATTTTACTGAACTTTCTGCTTAAGGCCAATGGTTTATGGGATACTAGCAGATGTTGGCATTCAAGCAAACAATGATGTATAATCAGTCTTTATCAGCTGCCAGCTGGATACTGAATGGGGTCAGGGATTGTCAGTGGCTGCAAGGACTCTAGCGGCCACTGGCACCTGAGCAATAATGATGCATCCATTCTCCAGGCCCCATTAACCTGCCAGCCAGCCAGCAGCTGAATAGGGGCCAAGGATTTGTCAGTGGTTGTTAGGACACTAGCGGCCATTAGTGCCCTAGCAACTAATTATACATTCCTAGCCCTATTAAGCTGCCAGCCAGATGATTCCCTAGCCAGCCGCTGAATATAAACAGAGGGGCAGGATGCTTGCTGAAATCATTGGCCAAATATGGCCACGTCACTTTTGCTAATGTCACTTTTTCTGTAGTAGATTGTTTACATTGTTTAGGTGGGCCACATCACTAAGAGAGGCTTAGGACATCCCCCAATCATGTTATTGAAAATAATTTTGCATTCTTATTGTTTTAATTTAAACATTATTAAAAGTGCTTCTTCCGACAAAATTGTATTTTGTTTGTTGTTGCATTGTTACATGTCTCCCAGAGCAGTACCCATCTTCCTGTGCCCTTTGTTTGGGAATTCCTTGCCTAGTAGCCTTGAAAATGGAGATAATTGATATTTTTATGGTTCAGCTCCCATTTAATTTAATGGGGTTTGCATTAAAGTTTTCAATTAGTGGACCGTTCAGAGGGTTCGTTGAACCTCCCATGAATTAAACCAAGCTATGTTTCGGGTCATCACTATACTGCAGGTATACTATCAAATTGCAAAAGAAGTGACAAGTCAAGTGTACATTTTGAGGGAGCTAGATATCATACTTCTACAGTGAGTGCCAACTCCCTTCTAATATCAAACAAGAAAAAGGAGTGCATACTATGTGCAATGCTGATTTCTCTTTGATAACTACCAGTATAAGTTACATTTGGCATGAATGCAATGGATTCCTCCTTCCTTAGCCCCCTAAACTATCCTAAACTGCCCCCCCCACACACACACCCAGGCACTTCTGGCCTCCCATATTGTTCCTATCCTGGCCAGCAAAATATATTTACATCCCATAGACTTAAACTGCCTACACTGGCGCATCTGTACAATGTATAAAACCTGCTGCAGCAAAACAGACATTTGTAAAGATTTTTTTTAAATGCGTGCGGTTCCCCCTCCCAAACAATACCAGCCCCTTTAGGTCTGGTAGGGATGTTAGGAGGGTCCCCATAGGAAAAAAAACAAATAAAAAAGTGTGCGGGGTTCCCCTTAAAGTCATACTAGGCCCTTAAGCAGGAACCCCACCCCCCAAAATGGGGGGAAACGTGGGGTCCCCCCTAAAATTCCATACCTGAACCTTGATCCAAGCACAGGCCTGGCAATGCAGGAAAGGGGGGGCAAGCAAGCACCCCCCCTCCCTGCGATACCAGGCCACATGCCCTCGGCAGTGGGAGGATGCTTTTCCAGGTTCACCCCTGGAAAATCACCTTGTCCTTGCGCCGATGGGGACAAGAGCCTCTTCCCCACAAGCTCTGGGGTGTTGGTTGTGGGGGTGCGGGCAGTGGGCTTATTCACAAGGGGGGGACCCCTTTAATAAAGGGGCACCCAGATGTGCCCCCCTTGTGAATGAGTAAGGGGTACTTGTACCTCTACCCGTTCACTTAATGGTTAAAAAATTGATTAAATAAAAACAGCAAACTTTAAACAACAATCCTTTATTTGAAAAAAAACACAATAAAGGATTTTTGACAAGTCCTTTATTGATCCATCGACGTAATCCAGGGTCAATCATGACGTCCAGTGTTGTCCACAATGACGACGGCTCGACGAAGTAAAGAAAAAATAAATAGAAATAATTCAAACAAATTTAAAAACGACCGCCATCCCATCCACTGCGACGAACACCCGCTGCAGAATGGCATTTTGACAGAAGCAAACAACTTATAAACAATTGGGCGGAGATAGCTGTGACAGCTAGCTCCGCCAACTGTTTATAGTTGTAACAGGTGAGCCATGATTGGGCAGAGTCACCATGACTTTGCCCAAACATGGCTCTCACATTTTTCTGTGCCCTTATTTTTTCGAAGTCTTGCACGTGACCTGATACTTTCTGTGTTCGGCGAACACACGAACTAGCGATGTTCGAGTCGAACTCACGTTCGGCTTGAACATTGAGCCCAACCCTATTGACAAAGACATACTCGTAATGTTGAAGCAATGCCCCTTTCAAGTCTATAGGAAGCTATTTTTAAACCACAGTTAGAACTGCACTACATTTTGCCAACCGAGATTCTGCTGTTGTTACTATTAGGAAGCCATTTCAGAGTACATAAATATGACATGCATTCACCTCTGGAGCACGTGAATGTAGACAGGAAATGGTTATATAGAGGCTGGTGGAGAGCAGCAGCACCCCCAAGATGCAAAAAATATAAATAATGTGCAAATAGTATTTTCTAAAAGAAAAAAAAACATGAGTAAGACAGTGCTATAGTAAACTAAATTGCATACATTTAGGGCTTGCATCTTTAACTCTAACCTAAGCACTAACCAATCCCTAACACATAACTCCTATTTTTCATACTCTCCTCCACTGAAAGCATATTGCCACACAAGATTAAGGCACAATAAGAAACACATCCAGTCTGGGTGTGATTTATATGCAGTGAAATGACAGACAAACTCCCCAAATTCCGCCAAACTCAAGATACATTTTTAAAACAGAATTTGTTCAGTGAGGGCTTTTCACTTTAAATTTATAAAAGAGTTACCAAAAACTGCCTGTGTTGCTGGTAAAAGACTCAGTGGACAGCAGTTTTTATTTTATATGCCACCAAATATCAATTGCACTGTGCAAATCAAACCTTGGGAGATGAAGGGTATTCAGACAGCACAGAGATATCGAGCTATGACTTCATTAAAACTTAACATAAAGTATGACTGTGGACACATATTCTCTGCCTTGAACTTTAGACACATGAGTGATGAGTTTCCAAAGCAAATAAGCTGTTCCCTTTTCAAGGGAATGTTCACTTTGCAAGGGAATGTTCACTTTGCAAGGGAATTGTTCCTTAGCTTTATGATTGTGGAGAAAATTCCCTTTGCGCAGAATAATCATTGACGGGCAAGGAAGATAAAAAAATATAGGGGTCCATTCACTAGGCTGCCGTAGGCAGCCGAGTGAATAAACGACCCGAAGTGAAGTGAGCCGAACGCTGGCTTGTAGGGAAATCAGCCTTACATCGGGTTGCTTTGTGCGGCTTTGGGTCGGCCGAACATGCTCTGCATGTTCGGCCAAACCGAAGTGCAGAAGGAGTTCGACTCAGCCAATCCAACATCGAGCGGCATTCGGCTCAGCTATTCTGTTTGGTACCTCTGTGGTATCGAGCAGAATAGAAAAACTGTTAAAAAAAGTCGTAAAAAATAAAATAGAAACTGATTGGGCGGAGCCAGCAGTGACAGCTAGCTCCGCCCAACTGTTGTCTATTGGCCGGGAGGTTCTGCTACCGTCAGAATAAAAAAAATCACCATAGGAATGAATAGCTAGATTTCTATTGGCTATTTAAATTTGCAATAGCAAACTAGCTAGTGCACCCGCCCTCTGCTGCTGTCAATCACTAGAGGGGACATGATGGAGAACTTCAGGTCCCCTCTGATGATGCCAATGGCCAATGCCAATGGCCGGCATTTCAAACAGCTTCGGCTTTCACCTGAGCCATTCAGCCGACTTCGGGAGCTGTGCGGGCTATAGTGAATAGCCCGTACAGCAGCCCTTCGGTTCTTCTGAACCAAAGGGGTCCTGGGGCCAAAGCTAGCCAAAGGATCAGCCGAAGCTACGGCTAGATCCTTCGGCAGCTTCGTGAATAGACCCCATAATTTTTGGTTGCACATGATTGGATGACAGAAGTCAGAGCTTCACATAATTTACTAAGCTGAGCGAAAATTTCCTTGAAAAGTGAAAATTCACTTGCCAAGTGAACAGCCTATTTGCCTTTAGTAAATTGACCCCAAGATATCCCATAAATATTTCATGGGTTATCATGGTGATATGTTTAGTGAAATGTATTAAATGACATATTAATTTCATCTCTAGTTCTGATGCAGTGTTTCAACTTTTGTATACCATACCATATTTGACTGAAGCAAATATTCTTTCTAGCTACAAGAACACATACAACACTGTTCTCAGGAAAATATAAGAGAAAACTATTTCATTTAATTCTAAAGGCTTTTAGGTGTAACATTTGTGCTCTTATCATCAATAACTTTAGTTATAACCAAACAGTTACGCAGATATGTGTAGTCATAATGAATATTTCAAATTTGATCAAAAATAAAAAATGAAAAAACTGTGAAGTCATGCTAGTGAAACAAACAATTTTATGATGTTCAGGAGTATTTGCAAGATTATCTTTTAAAACACAGCAGGGTTCCAAAGCATCAAAAAAAGATACTTAAAACAAACCAGGTGAGGAATTCTACAGGGTACATTTTGTTTTAAATGTTTCATAACTGCAATTTACTGATGCACCAAGTGTACAGTATGAAAGCAAACTGTTCTCTTTTTTTCTTATTTGACATTTTTTGTACTTACAAAAATCCATTTTCTTAACAAGGTAAATATTACAAGAAGACCAGAACACCACAGTGGTAAAGCAAGCAGCATGTTTAACTCTGGGATTTACTATACCAAAAATAATTCAAGCACAACAAATCCATAGAACAAAGATCTTTGCAGCAAACAGCTATTTTCATGCGTACTGATATTGTAGTAACATATGCACATTTAACAAGTGCATATATTTAAAAGAAACATTTTTTGGGAGCAATGTCTCTATTATATTTTTCTTTAACCACATAAAGGCATGTTAAACTCTATTCCTGTGCAGGTCATTTTTCAGCGTTAAGATGAAACACTGAATTTTATATCTTTTTTTGTTTAAAACACAAATAAATAATCTTTCTTCATACATTTAAGCCAAAATATATTCTGCTACATTTCTTTGGTAAAAAAAAAGTGTATGTTATTTAGAATATGTGAAAGTTCTACAGTCTACAAACTATGGTGTATACAGTATATTTTAAATCTATCAACCCTGGTGTTCACATTCACATTTCTTGAGGCCCTACAATTCCAGGGCAGAAGAAACACCCAGAAAATAACCCAATTTCAGAGAGCAAACACCACAAGGTATTTGATAAGATGCATGGTGAGTCTTATAAAGATTTTGGGGTCTATTCACGAAGCTGCCGAGGGCAGCCGAGTGAATGACCGATCTGAAGTGAAGTGAGCCGAACACTGTTCGGCTATTCACTTCAGGCTGGTACGGCTAATTTCAGCCGCACATCGGCTGAAATCAGCCGTACATCGGCTTGCTTCGAAGATCCTTCGGCAGCTTCGTGAATAGACCCCTTTGTTTTTTTGACGCTAGTTTTCAGCACAATAAGGAAACATTTTTTTTTTAAAAACATGTTTTATGCAAAGTTGTCAATAAATAACATATTTCTAATGCACAGCATAGGTATACTTATAATTACACCACAAAACACATTCTTATTTTCCTCCTGAATATGGGGATGCCACACATTTGAGACTTTTTCACAGCCTAGCCACATGGAAGGGTCCCAAATCCAAAGAGTAGCTTGAGACTTTCAAAGGGCATAAATTACACATCTAATTTCCTGACTTCTCATCAAATAGTTAGAAGCTTTAAAGTGCCACACCAATAGAAACACCCACAAAATTACCCCATTTTGGAATGCAGACACCACAAAGTTTTTAAGAGAAATGGTTAGTCTTTTAAAGATGCATTTTTTTGCCAGATGTATTTCAAAATGAAGAAAGAAAATGGAAATGTTTCTTCCACAGGTTTCACACAATTAGGGGTCTATTCACAAAGCTTCCGTAGGCAGCCGAGTGAATAACCGACCCGAAGTGAAGTTAGCCGAACGCTGTTCGGCTATTCACTGCAGGCTTGTACGGCTAATTTCAGCCGTACACCGACTAAAATCAGCCGTACATTGGCTTGCTGCGGCTGGCTTCGGGTCGACCAAACATTCTCAGCATGTTCGGCCGACCCAAAGTGCAGAAGGAGTTTGACTCAGCCGATCCAACATCTGGATCGGCTGAGCCGAACCTCCGGTAGGCTACTCGCTGCTGTTTGGCCTATTCTCATAGATGCTGAACAGCAGTGAGTGAACCGAACCAAAGGGGTCCTGGGGCCGAAGCTAGCCGAAGGATCAGCCGAAGCTACGGCTAGATCTTTCGGCAGCTTAGTGAATAGTCCCCTTAATATCTATCACAGACAGCACAGGCATCCATAGAAATATAACACATGCTGCTGCTACTCCTGAGTGTGTAGTGTAGGGATACCACATGTGAGAATATTTTTCAAATTATGCACTTGATATTGTATCTGGTGTATCATAAAAATCATACAAAACAAATAATTTTATAAAAAAACAGTGCACTGTAATTCTCAACTCTGTATGAGTGATCAGGGAATATAGCTTAGTGTAGCTTCATCTATAGCAGACCCCATTACCCCAAGCCAAGCAGGTATTTTAGTGCTAAACGTTTCTCATTCCTGAAACATGCTGACTTTCCCTTTTCAGCTTCCCTTGGACAAGATTTTGGCTGTGCAGACCAATATGACGTTTTTTTTTCAATATGAAGTTTTTTTTTCTGTGAGTTCAATGTTGAGTGTTAATCCGACAAAGTTTTTAAATTCAGAAACACTGAGAGGTTTCCACTCAAATGCCTGGCACAAGAGAAATTTAAATTCCTTAAAATTAACTGTTTGCAATAAAGGTTGGTATGTTCCACAATTAAACTGCATAATTCATCAATATAAAAAAAAATAAAAACATTAAAATTGAAAAGGTGTAAATTTCTCAGTTTCTACCTGAACTCCTGGTTGGGCTGTATACAGTATGTGGGGATGACAGGCATTGCTGAAGTAGAGGGTAGCCACCAAGGTCTAATATAGCGCCTTTGGCACACTAGTATGGGCTCTATGAGGCCTAATTCTTTGCAGCTAATGTTGGATCACCCCACTACTGGTGCTTAACACTTTACAGGGATGCACTGCACTGCTGGTGCTTGCCTGCTTCATTTCAGTTGATTGTTCAGTGTTTAATAGCACAACACACCTGACTCTTTTAGCAGGGAGAACTTAATTTTCCTAATTAGAGGTACTGTTTTCAACAGGTTCATACCCTGAATAAGAATCTGACTTTGAGGTCTCATACTGAGAATTTAAAAAGTCTCCTCACTAGTGTACATTGTTTGGAGATTTTTAGCATTGACTATACTTTTCTCGTGGTTACAGAACTGGTTCTTGCTGGCACTGGATGACACCGGTACTCATGCTGGCTTTAAACTATGGCCAGAAGACATAGAGGGACAAATGTTAGCTTTGGATAAGCCAGTTCTTTGCTATAATAAGGCGGCACAGAGCAGAAATAGTGTCATAGTGTATTGAAAGTTGCTATAGGGAGAGAAAAAGGAAAGCTGACAATCTGTATAGCGATATATTAGGGTCAGTTAAGAAACTGTATAGAGAGATATTAGGGTCAGTTAAGAAACTGCACTTTAACTCTGATTGCTAGCTGTTTGAACAATCAACCCATTTGGGTTTTTTTCTGCTGCCGTTATTGTTATTATTGGGGCTTTTTATTTTTTAGCTACTTCCCCATGCAAAAAGCAACCCTTTTTAGCAGCAAGGCTTCTTTTAAAAAATGTGCTTTTGTTTTTAGGGGGTTTTCATTTATTTTAGGGATATATGGCTTATTATTATATGTTGACAGGGCCTTTATTTTAGGTTAAACTGCTCTTTTGCAGCAAAGCTTTCCTTTAAAAAAAAAGGCATTTCTAGGGTTATTATTCTGGGGATTTTATTTATTTTGTAGGTATATTGGTTTCTATTATATGTTGACAGGACCTTTTTTTGGTAAATCTACTGACCAATTTCTATCTGCAGATCAAAGCAGGCATTTTGCTGTTTGAGAAAAAAGCCTGTGTTGCTGCTAAAACTGACTGTCAAAGCCTTTTTTTCAAACTGAAATTAATCTGATTGGGGTGCAGCTGTTGTATATAATCTAAGCTTTTTTTGTAAAAGAAAAGAAAAAATTCCACAGCCAAACATGCACTGCCTGTTTATGCTGTTGTTAAGGCATATCTAGGCGACCAAAGGTGCTGCATCTCTGGCATCCTTGGTTCCTTGCTGGCACTGACTGTGTCAGTATAGCTTCCCCGGAGCTTGTCCAGGCAACCAGGGATGCCTAATATTTACCAGCAGCTGCACTAGTGCTTATGTGGGGTGGGACATGCTGCATGGGTTGGCTGTGAGATTCAAGGCACAGCATGTGTCAGAAGAAAAAGGCTAGAGGGTGTCAGTACAGCAATAATGTGTGCTGTGGCTGAAGGAGGTGAGCTGCTGCTGGAGAAAGTGAACTGTAATATAGAAGATGGTGCTAGGATAGGGAGGTGGGTGACAAGTTCAGCTTTCTAAGCACACTGAACACATAGATACTGTATGCACTGAAGACAAGCAGGGACAACAAGCAATGAATATTGACAATAATCAGCACAGAGATGGGGGTGTATGTGCAAGGATAATCCAGTGTAGAGTCCTCTGTTGCCTGGATGTGCCTCAAACTATTCTGAAACAGTTACACAAAACAAATACACCACTCACACCCACCTCCATAATCCAAGGGTGTTGTCTAGTGATGCACAGATACTTTTTGAGTACCAGTGCCGATACTTGGCATTTTCATGAGAACTACCAGGGTTGCAGCGGTTGCAGCTGGGACCTGGCTCAGGTAATCCACCACTGTCCTGAAATCATTAGTCTGTATTGTTTTAGAAAAACTGTCACATGACAATAAAAAAAATGTATCAGTACTCATACTTGTAAGTACTCGGCAAGTACCAGTACTCGTACTCGCAAAACTGGTATCTGTGCATCCCTTTATTTCTATTTATAAAAACAAAATCATACATTAAAACAGAGATGTACAAATCCCAGGAGCTCTGTGTGCTCCTTACAAATGCTTCCTAACTTTTGAATTTTTCTCCAGTCTAGTCTTGGAGTTCAAAAGTATCGGTACATGTGCTCGTACTTGTACCGAATACTGTACTTGGTATCTGTGCAACCCTAGTCTTGTCTGTTTATTGGGTGCCAGCTCTGAAGGCACACCACAGCCTGTCAGGCACTCAATCCAAAAGTCAGAAAAAGAGCCGCACTCCAGAAACAAATCGTCTGTGCACGTTATACTGAAACGGTTGGCACTGAAAGGGCTGTGCGATTAGTTGGTTGCTAGTAAACATTTGCTGTGTGTGTGGAAGTAGATCCCTACAGCACATCCAGGCAAGAGAGGATGCTGAATATTTACTAGCAGCTGCTCTCACACTTCTGTTCTTCTGATCAGTGCTGACTCCTCCCCCTACTGTGCTGAATGATGGTATTTACCTCCAACATGCCCCAGCTGCCAGAGATGAGCGCTGTAAGCCAGACCTTATTAAATATTCATCTCCTTATGAGCAGCATGATCAGACACCAGTTGAGGGAGTCGGTGCATTTTAAATCATCTTAGCTCATCAATGTAGCCACCGATCAAAATGGGACCAAGCGCTACATGCATTTGGACCCTTGGGTGATTAAAATAGGATTTTTAAAAAGTGATGATACTTCTTTAAAATTACTTGTTATGACAAAACAGGGAAAATATTGCTCATAAATTGTCACATATCCCCATTTAGCGAGATCCCACCCCAAAACGGATCATGCAACTATACTGGTATATATAAAATAAATTTATTAAACAAATATAAAATACTGAATCCTAAACATATAACTCACATATATATTGCACATTAATTACACTTGGCTATACTATGCAAAAAGAGTAACTATTGTATGGACCCCTCAAATATCCGAGTCAGTTACAAAATAGACCCATGACAAATATAGGAAAAAAACTAATTGTCCACAGATTCCTGGTATCTATATAAAAACCGTATCAAGGGGATAATTTGTGGCAAAGGCCAATCCGTATTAGGCTGGGCACACACCTTACAACCATCACAAGACTTTTGTCTTGCGATGGTTGTAAGGTACTTAAAAAAGCATACGATCTGCCTATCTTGCATAGGCAGATCGTACTTGCGATGATCGTAAGCCGTGCCCCCTGAGGGGCGGGCTTCCGATGACCGCAATGCCGAACGGGCAGTGTGCGTTTGCACACACTGGCCCGTACGGCTTTTATCGTACGAACATGCCACAAACCCGCCGAACATCGTTCGATGCTCGGCGGGTTTTTGAACATGTCCGTAAGTTAAAAGTCGTGCGACCTTACAGTAGTAGAGGTCGCACGGCTTCCACACACCTTACGATAATCGTACAATCGCGGGATTTCCCGCGATTATCGTACGATTATCGTAAGGTGTGTGGGGACCTTTAGACACACAGTATACAAGCCGAAAAACTCACGATATCAATGTCTTCAAAAAGCCGGGATTCAGTCCATGTCACATCTCCATGGGTGGGAGATATTAATAAATGTTAGCTGGAAAAATATTGCTCACCAGAAAAATTGTAGTGATTAAACTAAACTGTACACTAATGTAAAAACTGAAAAAAGACTGGGACTATTCTAATAAATGATATACCTGAAAATATTTATGGACATGATTTTTATATTTTAAGATGAAAATATATATAGTTTTATCTTAGCCCTGGCTACCATGCATGATTTTTGGTTGGTTGCAGATTAAAAGATATAAATAGCATATTGTATTTTAATTATTATTGCTTGCAATTAAATGTTGTGTATACCGACAGCAATTACTTCAACTGGCCTTAGAAACGTGCAAAATTTATCAACAGTTTTTGCAAACATATTTCTGTGCTGATAAACATTTTATATGTATTTTAGGATCAGAAAGAAACCATTAACCAGAAAACATAATTTGATTAACCTTAGACTTTAGCTCATTTCCTGGAGAAACATAAAAGATTTTCATATTTTTTGAACCAAATATTGGCTTCTATTCATATAAAACCATTGACTTGTAGATACTACCGACACTTGACATTCAAATTTAATTTGGTTTTACATCCTTCATGTTACATTTCATAGAGAAGGCTGGGTACTTTTTTTCGGCAACAAGGTCGATCATATAACTTTATTAGTAGCTATCCTTGGTGTATTAGCAACACATCACATATTCTGAGATACGGAAAGTACCCATTGGCAAAATACATCAACTTCTGTCACTGACTGCTTAATTAAAATGCAAGGCATGTTTGAAAATGCTCCAGTTCCACTAGTATGCAAATACTGCTGTTATTAATAAATACTAATTATGCATAGTGAAAACATGGGTTTTCACTATAGGTGTATGTTCTCATAAAGAAGAACTCTGGGAAAATGATTGCCCCACTGCCAGGGTTATGTGATCATTTTCCTCTAGGGTGCAAAATAATAAAGTTTTACTCACCCAAACCTCACAGCTGGCTGGCTATTCAAATGCTCCCTCCAGCCTGTCTTCTCCTCCGCTGCAGCAATAGAATGTCCCTTGTGTCCTCACTTTCAATACACAGCGTGATGACTCAAGAATCCTTAGACCACTGTACTGGAGGGGGAGAGAGGCTGAAAGGACAGGTCTAAAAGGTTCAGGTGAGTATAACTTTTTTATTTTACACCCTAAACAAAAACAAGCATTAACCCTTGCAGTGTGGGGGTAGCCCCACTGCAAGTGTTAAAAATAATTGTTCCTGGAGTTCTTCTTTAATGCATTGGGCATAAAATGACACGAATGATTCTATGTATGTTGTTAAGTACTATGTTGGTATGATGTAAATACGGGAACTAATAAAAAATAATTGTTGTTATGGTTTCTAGCTAGGCTATATTGTACCTAGTAAATAGGATTTCCAAAGGAAAGCACAAAATGTGCCTATCACATTTGTTATTGAGTGGTCCTTGGTTCCCGTAGCTCCCTTGTATAACAATTATGAGCTTTGCTTCTTAACCACTTGCTGCCCAGAGCCTTTGCCAGCATAGGGCCCCTATTCAGCCTTGGGCATCAGCTGCTGTCCTCTTTAAATTAAAAAGTAAACTGGCCCCAGAGAGCCCACTCTGGCCACCAGTGAGCCCGCACAGGCCGCAATGCGGCCGGCTCACTTATTTGCCGTGCTGGAGGGGCGTGACGGGCCATTGAAGTAAATGGCACCATAGCCACGCAATATGATCGCCCGCACAGGATCGCAAGGCACATTGTGCCTGCAGTTCGTTCCGGTGCGGTGCAATCAAAATAGTGCTTGCAGCATTTTTATCGCACCGCGGGCACAATGTGCTTTGCGATCCTGTGCAGGCGATCGCATTGCGGCCGGAGGGCATGGCTACGGTGCCATTCACTTTAATGACCCACCACGCCCCCTCCAGCCCGGCAAATAAGTGAGTTGGTCACAATGTGGGCAGTGCGTTCTGGCCAGAATCGGACCGGAATGCACTGCATATGGTGTGAATTAACCCTAAGCCATGCGTCCAGTAGACATGTGCGATTCAATTTGAAAAAATTAGTTTTTCGGAAGAAATTTGTTAGCGATAGTCTGTACGCATTTTCGTTTGTGGACGAATTCTCATTGCAGCAAAGTGACAATTAAAAAAAAAATGAAATGATACGAACATGAAACGCAAATGAACATTCGTACAAACTACTGCTAACGAATTTCCTCCGAATCCTGAAACGAAATAACGCAAAATCCGAATCACTTATCTGTTATTCCAGTGGGTAATGTGATTGTGGGGGGACATTAGAGTGTAAGCTCCTCTGTACAGAGACTGATGTGACTGTGGGGGACATTAGAGTGTAAGCTCCTCTGTACAGAGACGGATGTGACTGTGGAGGGGGGGCATTAGAGTGTAAGCTCCTCTGTACAGAGATGGATGTGACTAATCTGTACAGAGACTAACGTGACTGTGGGAGGATATTAGAGTGTAAGCTCCTATGTACAAGACACTGATGTGACTGTGGGGGGACATTAAAGTGTAAGCTCCTATGTACAGAGACAAATGTGACTGGGGCTGCAACAACTAATCGACTAAGTCGATTAAAATCGATGATGGAAAATGTTGTCAACGTTTTCCATCATCGATTAGTCAGCTTTCTATTAGTTACCCCTGTTCACGGCTCCACACGTGCTGCACCTCCTCTCCCAGCTCTGAGCTCTCTCCCACCGCTGCCTGCTAAGACGCTGCCCGCCAAGATGATCACATCGTTGCAGGGAGACTTCAGTGTGGGAGAACAGCAGCTGCCGACAGTCCCAAGATCTCGTAAGAAAGTAAAGTTGCTTGAAGAGTGTGCAGGTAAGACTACCTGCCCCCCCCCCCCCCACATGCTGTATAAATGTATTAATGGGTATTCTGCATTCATTGCTGTATAATTTTACACTTTACATTTCACTGTATTGCACACCACACTTTTTTTTTTGCTTCCACCACTGCAATTTTGACTGAAATGATTGGCTCGGTGTTCTCTGTACAGCACTGCGGCATATGTTAGAGCTATATACATGTATAATCATAGTGTGTGATTGTGGAGGGACATTAGAGTACAGTAGCTATAATTTCGAGCTGAAGTTGCTAGAGGCCAGACCATTATAAATAGGGAAGCAGGTTGTTTACCACGACAGTAGAAGTGGGATGATTGTTGGCACTTGGAGCCATGGAGCGAGTATCAGCAAAACAGCAGAATTCGTTAAATGTTCAAGAGCAGCTGTTGTTAAAGTGTTTAAAGACTGGACTGTCAGCTGAAAATCTGGGTCTGAACGTGCGAATTGTGGCCTTCAGCGAATAGTCAATGTTAGGCCAGAACGGAAGGTGTGGCAAGACTGTTACAAGACAACAGAAGGGCAACAGTGCATCAAATTACTGCAGATCTTAATCAGGGATTCTCTCAAATGATCTCTGAATGCACTGTTCACCGTAGACTGCATCGTATGGGATATGGAGTTTGAAGTTAACAAGATAAAACGTCGCCAATTCGCACAGGAACACAAGGATTGGACAGTCGATCATTGGAAAAAAGTCATGTGGTCCGATGAATCACGTTTCCAGTTGCATCATGCAGATGGCAGAGTGAGAATTTGGCGGAAACAGCATGAAAACATGGACCCCACATGCATGAGTACAACCCTTCAAGCTGGTGGGGGCAGTGTTATGGTTTGGGGCTTGTTTTGCTGGCATGATTTGGGCCCTTTAATTTGTGTGGAACAACATCTGAATAGCACAACATACCAAAGTATCATTCCTGATCAAGTTCATCCTATCATGTTGTTGGCGTATCCCAATGGAGATGGCTTCTTCCAACAAGACAATGCGCCATGCCATGGTGCTCGTATTGTGCAGAAGTGGTTTCAAGAACATGAGGGAGACTTTACCTTGCTTAGGTGGCCCCCACAATCACCAGATCTCAATCCAATTGGCAGCTGGTTCCACAACCATCAAATCTCACAGAACTGGACAGTGCTATTCATCAGGCATGGTGTCAGATTCCTCGCATCACTGTTCAACATCTCGTGGAGTCAATGCCAAAAAGAATCGCCACAGTATTGAAGGCAAAAGGTGGCCCAACAAAGTACTGATAGGGTGGTCATAATAATCTGGCCACTCAGTGTATATATAATGTAGCAGGGAGTGGGCCTTTTAATGTGGCTAGTGGGAAACATTAAGCAATACACAATTCCTTTAAATAGCATGCTTGAGGAATGCTGTAAACATGCATGTGAAGCTGCACACAGTATGATGTACTCCTGCCAAAGTGACATTTGGAAAATTTTTAACTATTGCTGCTAATAACAATTCCTGGACAGCTTTGTTCTGTTTGTAAAAAACAGTGTGGTGCCCTTATCAAAATCCATATTAAACCTTTATTCACTGGGGGATCACATGTCCTTTTTTTCCTAAAGTGTGTTTTTTTTTTTTAAGCATGTCAAATTTTTATTATGTATAAT
>NW_017307787.1:0-10791 GCF_000935625.1 Nanorana parkeri
GTAGGGTCTGTGGGGAGGTAAGGCGTCTGCCCCTGCCTTTTTGAAGACATCTGCGTATTCCCCGTATTTGGCGATACCTGAGAAGAGGAGGTCAGGGCCAACAAAGAGCCAGGAGCAGAGGAGATGCAGTGGGAAACACAGTAGGAGGACTGAAATGTGACGCGTCCCATGGCCCAGTCTATTTGGGGATTGTGCATCCGAAGCCATGGGATGCCCAGGATAACCGGAAACAGGGGAGAGGGTACGATGTCCCATACGATCTCCTCACAGTGGTGGCGACCAATGGAAAGGGCAATAAGGTGTGATTCCATGGAGACAGGTCCGGTCTTCAATGTACTGCCGTCCACCATGTGGGACAGGTGTTCCTTGGGGCGCAAAGGTAGTCCCAGTTGATTGACAAGCTCGAGATCGAAAAAACAGCTGCTTGCGCCCGAATCGATCAGGGCCGCAAGTTCAAGGTCAGTACCGTTCAGCTGTAGGGAAACACATATGGTTAAATGGGAAGAACCGTTGTATACAGGCATGTTCAGGAACACAGCTGAACTGTGGGTGGTTTGATGGGGCAGTCTCTCAACATATGACCTGGTTTGGCACAGTAGAGGCAGAGATTGAGAGTCCGCCTTCTGGACCTCTCGACCGCGGAGAGCGGACCCCTGACTACTCTGCATCGGTTCTTCAGGGGCGAGGTCCCCGACTGTGGAGGATGGCACGAGGAGTGGCAGCGGAAGAGGGTCGGATCGCCGTGCAGGAGGGGGCAGAGCGTGTTGCCTCTAGAGGTGGAGGCACGCAGGGGGTCATCAAAGAGCGCCAGCTTGGCGGAAACAAAGGAGCTCCAAGAGGACAGTACTGGACTATCAGTTTGCAGGAGCTGATGGGCCCAGGTCAGTGGGGGTCCCGTGAGCAGGGAGATAGCCGTCCGTACCTTGACATAGTCTGACGAGTAGGTGCGGGGTTTCAAGGAGAACAGTAGTTCACAGGAGATGAGAAACGACCGGCATTTCCTCCTGTCTCCAGAAAACCCTTCCGGTAGGGCCACTGCTGGTTCACTGTTCACCACCTCCAGTGAGTGGCGTGGAACGGGAGGAGGTGAGGGTGGTAGTGCGATGGCCTGGGCCTGGCGCAGCTCCTAAACACTCATCCTCCCCAATAGGTGGTCATGGCTGGCCTGCAGTTCCTGGAAGGCTTGCGTCACCAGCGCCAGTTGCTCGGACAAAGCAATCAACTGTCACTTCTTGTAATTCTGACTTCCCAATGCATTCACAGCAGCCAATCAGCAATCACCCCTGAAAGATAGTTGAATTTTGAATTCTAGCAGTTAGTCAGCAATCAAAGGTCACTTCTTGTAATTCTGACGTCACAATGCATTCACAGCAGCCAATCAGCAATCACCCCTGAGAGATAGTTGAATTTTGAATTCTAGCAGTCAGTCAGCAATCAACTGTCACTTCTTATAATTCTAACATCACAATGCATTCACAGCAGCCAATCAGCAATCACCCCTGAGAGTCAAGTGAATTTTGAATCCTAGCAGTCAGTCAGCAATCAACTGTCATTTCTTGTAATTCTAACATCACAATGCATTCACAGCAGCCAATTGACAATCACCACTGAGAGTCAATTGAATTTTGAATTCCAGCAGGCAGTCAGCAACCAACTGTCACTTCTTGTAATTCTGACATCACAATGCATTCACAGCAGCCAATTGACAATCACCACTGAGAGTCAATTTAATTTTGAATTCCAGCAGGCAGTCAGCAACCAACTGTCACTTCTTGTAATTCTGACATCACAATGCATTCACAGCAGCCAATCAACAATCTCCCCTGGGAGTCAAATGAATTTTGAATTCTAGCCGTCAGTCAGCAATCAACTGTCACTTCTTGTAATTCTGACATCACAATGCATTCACAGCAGACAATCAGCAATCACCCCTGAGAGTCAAGTGAATTTTGAATTCTAGCAGTCAGTCAGCAATCAACTGTCACTTCTTGTAATTCTAACATCACAATGCATTCACAGCAGCCAATCAGCAATCACCCCTGAGAGTCAAGTGAATTTTGAATCCTAGCAGTCAGTCAGCAATCAACTGTCACTTCTTGTAATTCTAACATCACAATGCATTCACAGCAGCCAATCAGCATTCACCCCTGAGAGTCAATTTCATTTTTAATTCTAGCAGTCAGTCAACAATCAACTGTCACTTCTTGTAATTCTGACATAACATTGCATTCACAGCAGCCAATCAGCAAACACCCCTGAGAGTCAAGTGAATTTTGAATCCTAGCAGTCAGTCAGCAATCAACTGTCATTTCTTGTAATTCTGACATCACAATGCATTCATAGCAGCCAATCAACTGTCACTTCTTGTATTTCTGACGTCACAATGCATTCACAGCAGCCAATCAGCATTCACCCCTGAGAGTCAATTTCATTTTTAATTCTAGCAGTCAGTCAACAATCAACTGTCACTTCTTGTATTTCTGACGTCACAATGCATTCACAGCAGCCAATCAGCATTCACCCCTGAGAGTCAATTTCATTTTTAATTCTAGCAGTCAGTCAACAATCAACTGTCACTTCTTGTATTTCTGACGTCACAATGCATTCACAGCAGCCAATCAGCATTCACCCCTGAGAGTCAATTTCATTTTTAATTCTAGCAGTCAGTCAACAATCAACTGTCACTTCTTGTATTTCTGACGTCACAATGCATTCACAGCAGCCAATCAGCATTCACCCCTGAGAGTCAATTTCATTTTTAATTCTAGCAGTCAGTCAACAATCAACTGTCACTTCTTGTATTTCTGACGTCACAATGCATTCACAGCAGCCAATCAGCATTCACCCCTGAGAGTCAATTTCATTTTTAATTCTAGCAGTCAGTCAACAATCAACTGTCACTTCTTGTATTTCTGACGTCACAATGCATTCACAGCAGCCAATCAGCATTCACCCCTGAGAGTCAATTTCATTTTTAATTCTAGCAGTCAGTCAACAATCAACTGTCACTTCTTGTATTTCTGACGTCACAATGCATTCACAGCAGCCAATCAGCATTCACCCCTGAGAGTCAATTTCATTTTTAATTCTAGCAGTCAGTCAACAATCAACTGTCACTTCTTGTATTTCTGACGTCACAATGCATTCACAGCAGCCAATCAGCATTCACCCCTGAGAGTCAATTTCATTTTTAATTCTAGCAGTCAGTCAACAATCAACTGTCACTTCTTGTATTTCTGACGTCACAATGCATTCACAGCAGCCAATCAGCATTCACCCCTGAGAGTCAATTTCATTTTTAATTCTAGCAGTCAGTCAACAATCAACTGTCACTTCTTGTATTTCTGACGTCACAATGCATTCACAGCAGCCAATCAGCATTCACCCCTGAGAGTCAATTTCATTTTTAATTCTAGCAGTCAGTCAACAATCAACTGTCACTTCTTGTATTTCTGACGTCACAATGCATTCACAGCAGCCAATCAGCATTCACCCCTGAGAGTCAATTTCATTTTTAATTCTAGCAGTCAGTCAACAATCAACTGTCACTTCTTGTATTTCTGACGTCACAATGCATTCACAGCAGCCAATCAGCATTCACCCCTGAGAGTCAATTTCATTTTTAATTCTAGCAGTCAGTCAACAATCAACTGTCACTTCTTGTATTTCTGACGTCACAATGCATTCACAGCAGCCAATCAGCATTCACCCCTGAGAGTCAATTTCATTTTTAATTCTAGCAGTCAGTCAACAATCAACTGTCACTTCTTGTATTTCTGACGTCACAATGCATTCACAGCAGCCAATCAGCATTCACCCCTGAGAGTCAATTTCATTTTTAATTCTAGCAGTCAGTCAACAATCAACTGTCACTTCTTGTATTTCTGACGTCACAATGCATTCACAGCAGCCAATCAGCATTCACCCCTGAGAGTCAATTTCATTTTTAATTCTAGCAGTCAGTCAACAATCAACTGTCACTTCTTGTATTTCTGACGTCACAATGCATTCACAGCAGCCAATCAGCAATCACCCCTGAGAGTCAAGTGAATTTTGAATCCTAGCAGTCAGTCAGCAATCAACTGTCACTTCTTATCATTCTAACATCACAATGCATTCACAGCAGGCAATCAGTAGACATGTGCGATTCGTTTAGTTATGAATCGAAATTCGTACAAATTTCTTAAAATTCGGAAGCATCTGAAATACGAATTGCAATGCTTCCGAATGTAATCCGGAATATGAAATTCCGTTTCCGAATTTTCGTTTCCGAATCCGAATTTCGTTGAAATGGAAACTAATATTACCTCTGTGACTGAGTTTGAACAACATGACTATTTTTTCTTATTTATCCGAAAATATGGAATTCTGTTGATTTCTGATCCGAAATTCTCATCGAAAGTTTCGATGAAAAGCGAACTAATTCAACTAACTCTAATATACTACACTAGGCATGATGTACGAAATTCCGTTAACGATTTTGGGATCCAAATCCGAATTTCGTTACAACGGAAAAGTAACTGTTTGAGCAACCAGAGGTTTTCCTTCTGCTGCTGGGGTGTTTTTTTTTTGGGAAAATTAGAAAATTACATTTTATTAAGCTTTATTGGCAGGACCAAATACATTTTAGCATTTCCAAAGCATATGGGGAGGTTAATGACCTCTTTTAATATGGGAGTGGGAGACCGGGAGTCGATGTGAGATTCAGAATCAGACGAAATAATTAAATAGGTCCTCTATAAGCAAAAAGAGAACACATGAACAAAGTTTGTGGGACAAGCAAGACACCACAAACTTGACTGGAGCACGAAACAAGGTGGGAAACATTTCTAACAATTAACAACATATCTAGAAATAATTTAACATTTTAACAAGAGCTGAGGCAGGGATGCAGCAAATGGCGAAAATTAAATAGGTCATCTATAAGCGAAAAGAGAACAACAAAATAATAACAAAGTTTGTGGGACAAGCAAGACACCACAAACTTGACTGGAGCACAAAACAAGGTGGGAAAGATTTCTAACAATTAACAACATGTCTAGAAATATTTTTACATTTAAATAAGGGTGGAGGCAGGGATGCAGCACATGGCGAAAATTAAATAGGTCCTCTATAAGCGAAAAGAGAACAACAAAATAATAACAAAGTTTGTGGGACAAGCAAGACAACACAAACTTGACTGGAGCACGAAACAAGGTGGGAAACATTTCTAACAATTAACAACATGTCTAGAAATATTTTTACATTTAAATAAGGGCTGAGGCAGGGATGCAGCACATGGCAAAAATTAAATAGGTCCTCTATAAGCGAAAAGAGAACACAGGAATATAGTTTGTGGGACAAGCAAGACACCACAAACTTGACTGGAGCACAAAATAAGGTGGGAAGCATTTCTAACAATTAACAACATATGTAGAAAAAATTTAACATTTTAACAAGGGCTTAGGCAGGGATGCAGCACATGGCGAAAATTAAATAGGTCCTCTATAAGCGAAAAGAGAACACAGGAACAAAGTTTGTGGGACAAGCAAGACACCACAAACTTGCCTGGAGCACGTTCCAGGCTGGTAAAAAATTCCTAACAATAAAACAGATATGTAGAAATATTTTTACATTTCAACAAGGGCTGAGGCGGGGATGCAGCACATGGCAAAAATTAAATAGGTCCTCTAGAAGCGTACAGAGAGAGAGCCAGTTTAAGGAATGTCCAGAGTGAGGGAGGGGTACCCCAACTTTGGCAAATTTATTTTTAAAAATGCCAACTGCTCCATTAGCTGGGGGTATAACCGGGATCTTTGGGGTGACAGGATGTTTCCCGTCACAGAAAACACCCACTCACTCTGGACACTTGTCGGAGGGCAGGAAAGCAGCTCCTTGGCAATATCTGCAAGGGAAGGCCACTCCTCGCTCTTCTCCTGCCAAAAAGCCATTGGATCTGTGGTGGGGTGCACTGGTGGGGCTGATAAATAGGACGTGACAACCTCCCTCGCCGATGTGGGTTTCCTGGGGCGCACTGTGCTGGAGGTTCCCATTAGGCTGTCAAGTGCCTCAGCCCAGACAGAAGATGCTCCGCTGGCAGAAGCTCTGCTCACTTCACTGGATGATGCTGCATGGGAGGAGAGGGGGTGTTCAATATCTTCATCCTCCTCATCCTCCTCTCCCAGCTCTAGCGACCTTACTGTCTGCCTTTCCCTCTGATGCACCCTGTCGATCAGTCTGTCCCGCCATGTGGTCAGAGCTTTGCACTGCACAGCCATTTTGCCCTTGATGCGAGGGTCACACATGGCAGCCAGCATCAGTTCTGGGCAAGAGGCTGTCAATTCCTGTGTACGCCTGCCCAATTCCTTCATCAATGTGTTGATCAGAGCCAGCACATCAGGATGAGGGCCACCACCAGGCAATGGTTCCTCAGCCGACTTGAACCCCTCCAATTTTCTCTGAATGAGGCTGAAGAGGGGGAGCACCTGACCAATGCTGGCACCCTCACGGCTCAGGTGTTCTGTAATCAACAGGAAAGGTTTCAGGACTGGCACAATCTACCCAATTATGACCCAGTCCTCCCTGCCTAAAGGTCTCTCTATGTCAATGTTATGATCGCAGGCCATGGCATGGAGAGCCTTCTGCTGCTCAAGGATGTGCTCAAGCATTGCTAGGGTGGAATTCCACCGAGTCGACACATCCTGTTTTAGGTAGTGTTGAGGAAGGCCTGCCTTCCTCTGTTCCGCCCTGAGGAGGTGACTGTCCCTCACGCTCCGATGGAAGTGTCCAGCCATTTTACGACATGACTCCACCACTTTTGACAGCCTTCCGTGGACGCCAGAACTAGCCTCCATCAACCGAAAGCTGTCAGTTACCACCAGGTGGAGAATGTGGGATGAGCAACGCACACCCACAAAGCTGCCATCCCTTACAGCCTTGACCATATTGCTGTCTCCATCAGTGACAACATAGCCAATCCTGTAGTTGCTGCTGTCTGCCTGTCCAAACCACTGCGCAAGCATTTTCTGCAGGGCTTGAAGGATGTTCCGGGCTGTGTGCTTTTCGTCAAGCACTTCAGCGTGCAGGAGGAAGGACCGGTGCCCCTGTTTGTCAACTGCTGACGAGGATCCGAATGTTTGAGCTACATCCTGGGACACCTTGGCCTGCCACCAATGTGCCGTCAGGGATAGGAAGGCGTGCTGGCCACTACCAGCACTCCACGGGTCAGTGGTCAGGTGCACTGCCTGTCCACCTGCCCTTCCAATCTCCTCCTTGAGCAGCCCTACACAAGACCTGTATAAGGCTGGCACCACAGTTTGGCTAAAGGTCTTACGTGACGGCACACGGTACTGTGGTGCAACAGCCTGCATCAATTGCGTGAAGGGCTCACATTCCACCATGTTGAAAGGTGCTCCTCCAACTGGAATGAGCTGGCCGATTAGGCGGGTTATTTTACATCCCAGCGCCCGTGAAATACCCTTACTCTGAAAGCCACCAAAATCTTCAAGGGTGGCCTGGCTTGTATGGGTTGGATGCTGGTGGATGGTAACAGCATCCTTTGGTGCCTTATATTGGCTGGTGGTGCTGGCAGTCATGGTGGCTGTGGCAGTGCCACTAATGGTTACCCTTTTGGCGCTTGGAGGAGGAGCCACAACACTTTCCTCCCCTAACAGCACTGCGTGTTGGTGCACACGCATGTGCTGGTTCATGCCACTGTTGCTGAGATGCCCTATGTTTCGGCCCCGGCTGACTTCCCAGCCACAGTGGTTGCATTTGGCCTTCTTACCAACACCCATTTTTTTAAAATGCTGCCAAATGCTGGAACTGAAGCCACTGCTGCCTGATGCAATCGCTTCCACTGCAGTGGTCACACTCTCTTCCTGATGTTCGGCAGGAGCAGGAGGAAGAGGCCTGAACATCACAGGGATTTTGGGTGCTGTGGATGTGGACGATTGAGGCCTAATGATTGGATTAGCCCGTTCGGGTGTTGGAGACTTGGAAAGCTGTTGGAAAGGGGACTTTTCAGGAGACAAAATTAGGGACTGCGGGGAAACACTGCCTGGGCTGTCGGTCGTGCCAAAATGGGTAGAGGGCAGGAAATCTGAATCGTCTACAACGATGTCAGTTTCCACCTCTTCCACATTGCCAATGGAACAGTGATCTTTAGAAGCACTAAACTCAGGCTCCTTGCTGATCACTGCCAAGCTCCCTGTACTAGTGCTGATGGTGATGGCACTGGAAGTGGTGACATCATCAACAGCCTCATCACATGATTCCTGCTGCATGGCCAGGATCTCCAGCTTTGGCTGCACAAATGAATGTACACTTGGAATGGGAACCCTTCTGGCCTGCCCTCTTCCATAAAAGGTACCAATGGGCACCATGCAACCAGCAGCAGTGGCAGAGGTGGTAGCGCCTTGAACACTGCTGCTGGTTCTACCAGGTAAATGATCCTGGAACAGCTTGCGACATGCAAGTGCCTGCTGCTGTTTGCCAGGATCTTTACCATCACCACTAGTTCTAACTACCATTCTCCTTAACTTTACGGGAGGTGACCTGAGTTTAGAGACAGAACGTCCCACCGGCTGTTCATGTCCTGAGCTCATTGCTCTCCCTCTCCCAGCACCACTCTTCCTGCTTTATTGGACTTGTTTGCTGCTCATTTTTTTAATAAACAATTTGAACAATCTAGACCAAACTAATGATTTAGATTGCAGCAAACTAATCAGCAAAAGTCCAAAAAATTATTAGAATAGCAGGAAGTAACTAATTCTAAAATAAATCTAACAATAAATAAGAAAAATAATAGAAAAATTAAATTAATCTATTATCTCTCACTATCACTCAAAAAACTAATAAAAGCTGAAAATAAACACCTACAGATAATGTACTAACTCACTACAAGCGATATGAAAAACTGAAATTAACTCGAACAAAAGCAGGATTGCAAAGATATTAGATCAGATGCACAGACAAAAAATCGTGTGATCTGCTCCACTACTATAGCTAATCCCACAAAGGGAACTCACATGGCCGGGCCTGTAGTACAGCACAAGAAAACCTCTGATTGGTCAAACAAAAGTCACATGTTTCCGTCACATGATCGTGAAAACCTCTGATTGGTCAACCACCAGTCACATGTTTACGTTGCAACGAAATTCGGATACAAAATTCGGATACGAAATTCGTTAACCGAATTTCGTATTTCGGATTGTGTGTTATCATCATCATTTTAAAAGAAATCTTGTCATGCTGTTCAACCACAGTCACAGACAGATGTACTACTACTACTAGTAATATTAGATTAGTTTCCGTTTCAAAGAAATTCGGATTCAGATCCGAAATTCGTCAATGGAATTTCGGATTTCGGATTGTGTGTCATCATCATCATCATGCTGTTGTAATGTTCATTCAAACACACAGTCACAGACTAATTAGATTAGTTTCCGTTTAAACGAAATTCGGATCCGAAATTTGTCAATGGAATTTCGTATTTCGTATTGTGTGTCATCATCATCATCGTCATGCTATTCAACAACAGTCACAGTACTACTACTACTACTAGATTAGATCCGAAATTCGTCAACGGAATTTCGGATTTCGGATTACAAAAAAATTAGAATTGATCTATTCAAATATCACAGACAGAGGTAGTAGGTACTAATACTAATATTATATATAAAAAAATATATTAAAACAAAATATACCATGGATCGACTACAATATCAGAGACAGATGTAGTAGGTGTACTAATACTGTATATTAGATGTAATTCAGTTTCAACGAAATTCGGATTTTCGCTGTCAACGGAATTTCGTATTTCTGGGAAAAAAAATACAATATTAGCAGCAGGGATTTTTTAACTTTATTATAACGAATGTTCGTTAGGATACGAAAATATAACCGACACTAACGAAATTTCGTATTTCGTACGAATCCGAATTGAGTTCCGGACACGAATTACGAAAAACGAAATAATGGATTTTACGAAACGAGATTGTTGACGGTGCACAAGTCTAATATTTAGTAACAGAGTGCCTGTAAATCCTGCCAGGATGGCAGGAAAAGTGATGGATGGAAGATCTGTTTCTCCGCGGATTCTTAGATATAGGATCAATGGTAATGCCAGCAGAGGTCTGGAGGTAAAGAAAGAAAGTTCTTTACCCTGTGCTGGTAAATCCTGCTCTGGGGCTGGTGTTACTAGGAGTCTGATAGAACTCTGGGTGAGAAAGACTACGGATTCCGTGTACCGTAATTTGGTTGTGACAGCACAGGTCCTCATTAGGGTGCAGCTAGACCTAGCAGGGGCAGTGTGGGTGTGCGGGAGGCACACCAGGCCCAAGCCAGTGGAGATTTGTGGGTGTGCAGGAGGCACACAGCCACAGACAGACTCTGCTGCGTGCTGGAAGCACGTATGGAACAGCCGACGTAGGCTCGGAAAGGTCGGGAGGGTCGGTGACACCCAAGGGACCTGTTGGAGAGACTGAAAGAAAGTCGGTGACCCACGAGGGGTGAGCAGTGCAAGTATCACACAGGAGAGTGATGACATGCTTGGAGCTGAGGAAGGCTGCTGAGTGATACTGAGGATTGTATTTGTGGAGAAACACTATAAAAAGTCTTGAGGTCTTGAGACTAATACACCGGGAGTGTACGGGACAGCAAGATCTCGGTGAGACAGAAATATGATGTTTTGGTGAAAGTCAAATGGATGGTTATGTTTCATTATGCTGAAGAAAAACAAATTATTATGTGAAGTACATGGATTGTTGGTCTTTAAGCAAAAAAAGACACATTTTATATATATATATATAT
>NW_017307787.1:11007-20893 GCF_000935625.1 Nanorana parkeri
ATTTTGTGTGTGTGTGTGTATATATAGTCATACTTTCTTGCACATACTGCCACCTAATTACCTACTGCACATCCTATCATACCCTGCAACTCTTCCCCTGCTGATAAAAACCTCCACACTTTTCTTCCTGTGTGTACTCACAATGTCTTAAGTAAAATGCAAGCACCAGTGAGTTCAGTGTTCCATATGGTAGAATGTCGATGAGACAGGTGAGACAATGGGTAGATGGAAAGAAGTTTTTGAGGATCGCTTCTCGGCCTTTTGGCTAAGATCAAGTGTAGTATCTGTTCTTATCAGTTGTTGGAGGGGAAAGGATGCTGCCACCTGATGGGAGAGCATTCTAGTACCCTCTGACGTAATGGTGGGCGTCGGAGGAAGGTTCCGCTGGCAGCATCAGGCCCTGAGGGGTAGACCCCAGACAGTGGGAGCGCCTCCGATGGCACTACCTCCTGATGTGGGCAGAGAATCACTGGGTCTGGCTGGAGGGTTGGGAGGCGGCAGAGCCCGTGGTGCTGTGCCCCCTGGGGGTGACGTCCCAGGGGTGCTCAGAAAGTGACTAGGGTGTGGCACCCCACTGTGACTCGCTGTGCACATGGACACAGCCCTATTGCTTTTCTCTGCACAATCCTCTTGGACAGGCCTTATGGTTAGTCCGGGGCAATATTTTTGCACTCCGGCCCCTAAGACCTGTCAGCGTGGTGCACTGGCACTTTAGATCTATTTATTGCACTCTATGCACGATTGGCACTTTTTGATTGAAATTTTACCTACAGATGCAGAGGGTGCGGGTTCCTTCGGGGCCCATTCCCGATGTGGGGAGGAGATTCTGTGCCCTCATATAGGGTTCTCTGTCTCCTCCCATCCAGGGGGTCTCTCTTCGGGAGAGCCCCCTACCTAGTACTGTGTGGGACCTGTTCCGGCAGGTCCCCAAAGGATCGGGGTCCGCTGGCCTTCGGGTAGGTGGACCATAGTATCTCAACCCCTGTCAGGAGCCTTGCACCCCGGGGGGTCGGGAAGTAGTGGCCCCTTCTTTATTGAAGGGCCAAGCACCCTTGTGCACCTTTTTACGTGTGTTGTGATGACGATTCACTTTTTTTGTTCACAGGGGATTTCGTTTTAGAAGCACGCTCCACGGGCTTAAAAAGAAAAAGAAAAGAAAAAAAAAAAAAAGTTTTTGAGGAACAAAGTATACCGAGCATCAGATATGCAGTATTATTTTTTCATGGTAATTGTTTTATGTCTGCCCTGTTTACACCTTACAGGTGAGTTCATGTATGTTGCATATTAGGGATGTTCCGATACCACTTTTTCAAGACCAAGTACACGTACTTGCCCTCAGGTACTTGCCAATACCAATTACCAATACTTTTTCTGAAAGGGACATGTGAAATTTTTTCTAAAACAATACAGACTGATGATTTTAGGGCAGTTTCCCACTAGAGCTGCGTGCAGGTCTCCCCAGGGCTGCCTACAGGGGTTCAGGGGTAAGAATGACCTTTGCATTAGTGGTTGTTCCTGGAACTAGTCAGGCAACGTTTAATCAGCAGCAGCTCATGGAACCCCACGCAACGCTAGAGGAACCCTTGTTGAGACTGGCAGACCTAGGCTGTTCTCCTGCATAAGGTACAAGTGCATTCTATACAACATTTTTAATAGTAAGGGCTTCTTCACACCAAATGCAGTGCGTTTCAGAGCAGTAGCTGCTTGACGCACCTCAATCGCTCACAAAACTTCCCCCTGCATTCTGGTGCGGAAGGGGGTGTGGTGGTGCACTGAATTCAATGGCACCGCTTCCATGCCCCCCCCGCCCGCAGTGCGATCAGATGCGTGGCAAAACTTTGCCTGCGTTCCATTCCACTGCAAATGCAAAAGATGCTGCTTGCTCTGTTTTTTTTTTGCGTTTGCAGTGGAACGGAATGCAGGACAAAGTTTTGCCACATGTCCGATCGCACTGCAGACGGGAGGACGTGGAAGCGGTGCTATTGAATTCAATGCACCGCCACGCCCCCTCCCGCCCCAGAACGCAGGGGAAGATTTTGTGAGGGATTGCGGTGGGTTCCAGTAGCTACCGCTCTGAAACGCACCACACATTTGGTGTGAACAAGCCCTAAGGGTGCCAGCTGCTATGACCCCCTTCTTTTGGTGATTGTGCCATACACATGTAAACAATAAGTTTTTCGCTCACAGTAGACACTCTTCATACACCCGAACACAGGATCTATCTCCCAGCTCTCGCTCTTCCCTGGCACCTCCACACTGCACAGTACAGTCCACAGACAGAGTTCCATCGCCCACCACGCTGTCACACGCCCGACACCCGAACTTCCAACAGCCGAACACAGGATCTATTTCCCAGCTCTCGCTCTTCCCCGGCATGGATGCACTGCACAGTAGAGTCTGCAGAGTTCCATCACACAGAACATTCGGTGCCCACCCGCCACGCTGTCACACTTACGTCCGGAGAGGTCAGAGTGGAGAAGGAAGGCTGCGATTGGTGGAGAGTGTATTCCGGGGGAGGTGCTATGCGGGTCAATGGCTTCCCACGTGCTGCCTTCTGCCCGTCTTTCCTCTCCGGCAGCTAAAACTAAAAAAAATTTAAAGGGCCTGTATCGGCTGTATGTATCGGGGCATTTTCACGAGTACTAGTACTCGTGAAAATGCCCTGTATCGGCCCCGATACCAATACTATATTGGTATCAGGACATCCGTATTGCATATAATTGCAACATTTCTGCATTTTTATACAGCACAACACATGTTAATGTATGGCAATACATCTCAGGAGAAAAATAAATGTTATTGTTTTGACCCTTGCTGTGGCCTGTACAGCAGCCATTTTGGGAGTGAAGTGTGTTCCAAGGAGGGGAGCCTGATTTTTGGACCAGTGATTTTCAGCGCGTGTTTTAAAAATGTCAAGACTGGATCAGTATTGACCAGCTTGTTAGCTTTGTGCAGCAGCATAAAAGAGCGGCACGACCAGTTTTATCCTGATCTTGACAAAGACAGCAGCAAGACGTCCCTGATTTGGCAAGATATTGTATCCAAAATTTGCAGATTAGGAAAAACAAACATTTTAAACAATGTATGTGTGTTGATTTACTTTTCACTTTTTCATGAATGAGTAATAGTAATAAGGCAGTACTAATTTACCCCTATACAGGGGCGTATTTGCCGAGAGGCAAACAAGACGTTTGCCTGGAGCGGCACTTTGCAGGGGGGTGGCATTTTTCGTCCCCCCCTGCAAAGCGGAAAGTTGGCGAAGGGCTACCCAGGTGGCTTCTAGTAGGGCCTGGCAGCGAGCTGCCGGGTGACAGAGGAGGCGTGGCCGGGGCAGAGGGAGACGCGGCCCGGCCGCCGGAGTCTGCACGCGGGTCCAGGAAGAAGTTTTGCGGCTGTATGTGCCGCCGGGTCTAGGCACAGAGCAGGGAAGATACAGGGCTGATGGGACCAAGAGAGAAAGAGGCGGCCCGGCCGGCGGATGCTGCGGGTGGCTGGAGGAAGAAGCTTTGGCGGCCGGACGAAGTGGCAATCCTGGAAGCAGGCTGGGGAGCTGCAGGTAAGAGGAGCAGCATGTGTGCAGGGAAAGGTACCCTGTACAGCCCATAATAGATCCTGCACAGCCCACTTGAGAGTCTCTGTGCAGGGTCTATGGTGGGTAAGGAGAGTAGCAGGACATCTACAGGGTTCTATAGGATGTCAAAGGATGCAAATTTCAGTTTGCACATGCAGCTTTTAGGGATTGTGTGGGGTCTTTAAGGTATGCCAAGACATTATCTGCATAAAGTGAAGTTGGATCTTTCAGTAGACCTATTTTTACCACTTCTTCAAAATGCCACAACACAATCTGTTCCTCTTTCCCAGCAGGAGCTAATTCCCCTAGCCAGCATCATTTTCTTAATGGCTGTGCACACCTGTGCAATTATGGAGTGCTGGCCACTGCTAACGCCTGGACCAAGGACTAGGGATCTCAAACAGAATCCAGACAATCCCTGGCTTCCTGACACGTCTCAGCCCATCTGGCTGAGAGTCCCACGTGATCATCACATCCAGTTCTACAGTGGGATTGCCACACAATACCACAACGTAGTAAAGGTGCCCATACACCTTACGACCATCGCAAGACTTTGGTCTTGCGATGGTCGTAAGCTTATTAAAAGCTCGTATGATCTGCCCATCTTGGACTGGCAGATCGTACTTGCGATCATCGAAAGCCCGCCCCTCAGCTTCCGATGACCGCAGTGAGGGGCGGGCTTCCGATCACTGCAAATGGGCAGTGTGCGCGTGCGTACACCGGCCCGTTCGGCAGTTGTCGAACAAGCAGGCCTGCTTCTACGATGGAAGACGTGCGACTGTACAGCAGAAACGGTCGCACGCCTTCCATACACTGTACGATTAACGTACGATCACGGGATTTCCAGCGATTCTCGGACAATAATCGTACAGTGTATGGGCACCTAAAGTATTTTCCAGCAGAACAATATTTGGGTCGGAGTCACAGAAATTGAAAGTAGACTGAATTTTCATAGGTTTGTTTATCCCTAGAAACACGACATTAATTTTATACTAACACAGTGCTATTTAAATTGTTCCAAATGAATACATTGCCTTCATTCTAATGCTATAGCAAATCTAAATGTTTCAGTTATCTTTTATTCATACAGTACATATAGATTTTAAATATAATATAACTAAAAAAGGGATCAGATTTCTCAGAACTGCATATTTATATAGTGTCCTTGAGCTATATGTAATGCATCACATTGCTGTCACATTACCATCATTTTATTCTCTAAACCAAACAAAATTATGCAACATTTGTTGCCATCCTGCTGTAAAATCAGTATATGTTATGGTCTATTTAAAGCGGACCTTTACACTCAAAAATCTAATTCTACCAATGCATCCATCTATGTATGACGATTAATAATAACATAGACATGTGTAAAATGCTGTAATTTCGAAATGCTTACACTTGCAGAGCATTCACTTCCTGCTTTGAAAGGGCAAATTACTTCAGTTGGCAACGCAATGCCCACTGGGATTGCCTTGTCATCAGTAGAGCATTGCTAGGAAATCTCATCTGTAATCTCAGGAGGTCTCAGGGAAAGGCATTTCTTCCCCTGAGATGATGTGCATGGTCACATGTCCCAGTCACATGTGCCAGAAATCCAGGAAGTAAAAGGAGAGCTAGTAATCTGCCCTTAGTAAACATGGCCACTGTCAGAAGACTGCGGAAGAAAAGAGATAGAAGGTATCCAAAGAATACAAAGCCTGCAATTATCTAGAAGTATGTGTTTGTAAATTGTCATTACTAAACATTTCTAAAGGTGTGTTTGTTGTTATTATAAAGATATGGGTAAAAGGGCCACTTTAACTGAAAACTATAATTGTTTTTGTCGCGTTTATTAAAATTATAAAAAACATGTATATGTAAAAGTTTAGAACTAGATTTTTAATCACAATTTAATACAGTATACTTCTATCACACTTTGTTTGCAGAAGAAAGCCTGCTCACACCTGCTATATGGGTCGCCATATGGGTCTACTAGCAAAAGGGAAGGGGATGCCACTCCTTTGAGTCGTTCAGCTTTGTGTGTGTAGTGTGTTGTTCATTTAACCTGAATATCAGAATATCATATTACAGAGGCGATTCTGGGGCAACAGTAAATGACTGTGTATGTATGTATGTACGTATGTGTATAAGTAGTAGTGATTTTTTTCTGAAGATATGGGTAAACAATGCAATTTAACAGCCTTTGAACGTGGTATGATTGTTGGCGCGAGTATCAGCAAAACAGCAGAATTCGTTAAATGTTCAAGAGGGGCTCATTGTTAAAGTGTTTAAAGACTGGACTGTCAGTCGAAAATCTGGGTCTGAACGTGCGAATTGTGGCCGTCAGCGACTAGTCAATGTTAGGGCAGAACGGAGAGTGGCAAGACTGGTACAAGACAACAGTGCAGTGTCAGTCTCCTTGCATCACCTTTCAACATCTCGTGGAGTCACGAGGCGGCCCAACAAAGTAATCTCGTGGAGTTATCTTGTGGCCCAACGAAGTACTGATGGGGTGGTCATAATAATCTGGACACTCAGTGTATATATACTGTATATATGCGACAGTATGTCCAATGTACAGTAGTGAGCTAACTATATACTGTATGACATCTTTGATTATAATAGCCTTGATTCACAAATCTTTACCACAAGAATATTTATCTTTATTGTAGCCATGTAGCTATAATTTTCAACTCTAATTGAACTAGAATGAAAATAACTTGTTCTTTTACTTTTTCTGGTTTGTTAGCTTTGTGAATTGAGCCCATTGCTAAGGTGTTAAAAGAATGTCTTTATGGATTCTTTAGAATAATCAGCTTTAATATTTAAAGCTGTACCAATGTTAATGACAACACTTTTGTTTCCCTTTCCATTAGTGAATATTGCACTGTAGAGATAACTCAAATCCCACAGCAAAGTCATGACACCTAATATGTATGCACTTGGTACTTCATGTAATGCTTTCTTAAATTTTACTCTCCAAAAATGAAATTGTATTTTTTAACATGAGGGTTTAAAGGAGAACTATGAGGTGAGTGATTTACACTCATCCTCATAGTTAGAGCCGATGTGTGACATTGAAACTGTCACACGTCAGCTCTATTGATCGCGAAGTGAGCTAACACATAAGGTTGCTCGCTCACTTCTCTATCACCTCCGTGCAGAGAGTGGTGACTGTCAGTCACTACTCCCCGCAGGGATTCCCCCCTCGCCAGGATCGGGACATAGACAGAATCAGGATACTCAGAGCAGCAGGAATGCATTAGCAGGAAGACCACGCAAGGGCAAGGTCAGACTGGACTGAGTCAATTAAATATAGTGAGTGGGGTGACATCATCACTCAGAGACAGGAAACTCCCATCTGACTCTCTCAGATGATGCTCTCCTGTCTGACCCTAAGAGGGAGCCTGGGAGTAGTGAGCAACGTTCCAGAGTCTGCTCAAGCAAGGAAGAAAACACAGGTGAGTAAAATGGCAGCCAAGCCAGAATGCTGCAAACCAGTAAAGTCAGGGTGGAACCCTGACAGCGGGCACAGCTGGCTCTGCCTCCAGATAGGCAGAGCTGCTGTCAATCAGCCAGCTGGGTGGATCTTGACAGTATTGTCGGCATCCGTCCCGGCTGTGGCACTCTCAGTATATAGCGAGCTATAGCCCGCTATATACTGAGCTTTGGGTCACAGGAGGTGGTTAGTATATAACCTCCCATGCTACCCCATAGTTCTCTTTAATGTTAGAGTTCCCAATGATGGGCTAAAGGTACACATAAACATAAATGGCAGCAATAACTATCTCAGACAGCCATATTTGTTAAAGTTGCTTTGTTGCTATGATCAAAGGTCAATACTATGTTGAATATTTTATATTAGCTGTATTTATATTAGCTGTATTCATACAGATGTAATAGCTGTATTTGACCATGACAGGAAGACAGGGGGTAGCTAGACCATTTTAACCCCTTTAGCAATGTTGTGTAAAAAAATTAAGATGGAACACAGTCAGAATATTGCTATGATTATTAAAGACGTATTGCTATGATTATTAAAGAGAGAGAGAGTCTTTTGTGACACTGTACTGAACAGTGGGTGTAGCTTTAAATGGGCATGGTTAAATAGAACTAAGCCTACTCACTGCAGCCTGGACACAGATGCCACATTCCTTGTACCCACAAAATATGCACTACAATACAGGTAAGAGCTTCACAAACACACATAGACAAATAATGAAGTAACCCCTTATGTTGGTGGTCGGTTGTGAAATGCCCCTCACATTGGTGCTTAAGCAAAAAAAAATTTCCACTCACCACTATAAATTTCTACTGCTCTTTTTCCCCCCACAATCCTGGGAAGCAGCCTCATTATCCCCTCCAGCCTTTATTAACATAAGTGGAGAAAACAAAAAAAAAATGTGAACCCCAAAATACCACCCCTGAGGCAAAAGCCAACTTTTTACAGGCAGTTAAGGTCCTATCAACATAAAATAAAAAATCCACCTCTTTTTATAGTGAGGAGGCTGACTTATCCAAATCCCCATTATTGGCTTTATTGATCACACAGTGCCTCACAGTTTTAAAAACATTCTCAAGGGGAATATCTGCACAAAAATTCACCAGGACAGGGAATCTCAAACCCGCAGGATTCGCCTTGACTCCGTGGTAGTGGCAAACCCAAACCTTATTCCTACAAAAGCCAGTATTCATTCCTTGGCTAGAAGGAAACTTAAGCATTTGGTGTAGTGTATTTTTAGTTTGAAGCCTATGCTAATAGCAGTATTTAGACAATGTGCAATCTTTTGTTGTGAGGGGTCACACTGTTCTTTCTATGTATAATTTGATTGACAAGCATTTTGAAAAATGACCTGTTAGATGATTAGGCTTCTTATAGAATACCAAACTTTTCATTATAGAGCATGCATGCGAAATCTTCTACTTAAGTTAATTATGTATATCCTTTTCAACTTCTCTGTAATTTCTACTCTTTTAATGTAGTCTACAATGAAAGGTTATGCAACAAAGCCCCTTAGGATGTAGCAGTGAACAGTGAGGTCAGTTGTCTACTTATTGCTTTCAGCAAATAACCTTTTAATAAACATAGCATTTATGAACAATGTTTGGCTCTTGGTAATGCAAAGGAGAATGTGATTCATTTCTGGGTTCATGTAATGAAATTTTAATAAATTACTTTTGTTGCTGATGTTTTGTGTTAATGTTTTAATAGCACTTTTAGTTTACTTTTGAAATAACTGGAAAATTAATTTACCAGGGAACACATAACACAAGAAAGACAGCATAGGTAAGTTGCCATTTATGTAGAAAATAACATTAAAGGAGAACTATGAGGTGAGTGATTTTCACTCATCCTCATAGTTCTAGCCGACCTGTGACAATGAGACTGTCACAGGTCGGCTCAGTAGATCGGGAAGTGAGCGAACACATACCGGCGTTCGCTCACTTATCGATCCTGTGCAGGCAGAGAGCCGTGACAGGGGAGGGGCTGGATTCCCCCCTCCCCGCTCCGATCCTCCAGCGGCGGAACGGACGGGGGAGGGGGCGGGTACAGCTGGCTCTGCCTCTAGATAGGTAGAGCGAGCTATCACTCACGCAGCTGGCAGATCCAGACATACAGTAATTGTCGGGATCCGTTTCAGCTGCGTCGTCTCAGTATACCGCGAGCTATAGCATCGCGGTATACTGCGGCGTCTCAGTATACCCTTAGGAGAACTATGGGGAAAAGCCCTAACCCCATAGTTCTCCTTTAAACTACATTTTGCTAAAATGTGTGAATTTCTAAAAGATGAGTTAAAAGGTTGCAGTAAAATGTCAGGAGTTAGTTATCAATGGCAGACATCCCAACCTGCAAAACCTTATTTCAAGGAGGTTCCCCTCTCATTTCAGGGAGGTGTCCTTTCTGTTTTTTGGTTTTTTTTTTACAGCGGCCGTCATCAGAATATAAAATAAATAATAATGATAATATATATATACAGGGCTCGAAAAATCCACTCGTCCACTCGTCTGTGACGAGCAGACAGTGGAGCCCGACGAGCAGCTTCCCGGCCGGCCGGGAGCTTAACACAGTCAAGCGATCGAGCGTCTCTATAGACGCTCGATCACTTGTATCAGCATCTGTCACTGCCGTGTTCGGTCCCGAGATCCGCTGTGCCCGATGCGGCCGGGACCGGCACGGCTCTGTGACAGGAGATCAAAGGGAGTTCAGTATACGAACTCCCTTTGATCTCGGTAGCAGCATTTGCCCTGTGATGTTACAGGAAACATGTGACCAGGAAGCAGGAAATAGTGGGCGGAGCTGCTATACAGTGAGAAGGAGGCTGCAAGCAGATC
>NW_017307787.1:22204-30449 GCF_000935625.1 Nanorana parkeri
AAATAAATGTTCTCTATAACTAGACAACCAGGACATATAATTGATTCTATATTATCCACAAAGGGTTAACAGCACTCTCTCAACCCTGCAGCAGTGCCTGTACCTGCTCTCAATAGTAGTCTATGTCCGCCATCTCTGTACAGCAAGTAGCTTCTTCCGTCTGAGAGCCAAGCCTCGTTCTGAGGCTACTCTAGAGATCATATGCAAAAAAAGTTTATTTTAAAGAAAGAAGAATTGAGGTTTTGAAAGCACCAGAAAATGACAACTCCAACCACAATATGTAAAAATATATTAGTTTATTTCATATAAATCCTAAAAAAAGGGAACAAAAAGGGCTTACAGCCAATGATAAAATTGAGTAGATAGTCCCTAACATAGCTCTTTCCACATACACAATACCTCACCATTAACAGAAACATACATGATTCATCCTATGTTTACTATATACTTTATATACTACTATGTATACTATTTACCAGGGGTGTGGCACCTAAATATCCAGATACAGGTCAAAATATTTTCTACTCAATACTCTAGAGATCACATGACCTTCCTCCAGGAGGCAAGCCTCACTCTGAAACTTTACCCCCTGATATCTTACCGGAAAGGCTTACTCAGAGTAAACCTTTCAGGGAGAAAATGTTTCTCTCGCGGATCAGGGAGCTGCTGTCCAAAAGAGGGAGACTCCCTGAACATCAGGGAGACTTGAGATCCCTGCAATGGTCATTATTAGGCCTTATGGACGCAGGCACCTGGGGGTTCCTGTGGCAAGGACCTGCTTCCCAGGACAAGCATCTCTCCCAATCCTCAGGTTATCGTACCATGTACGTTTACATGCAGGCAGCTATGGACAGATGCAGCTGCTGTCACCCTGTCATTAACCTGAATGGGCACAGCAGCTGCATCTGTACGGACACACCTGGGATTCCTGCCACAAGAATCCGCAGATTCTTGCTGCAGGAATCCCCAGACATTCGTATGCAGGGGGCCATGAGCCTACCATCCTGAAGGCAGCATTAATTGTCAGGCAAGTTTAGTTTAGTTAGAGTAAACAGAGGAGAAACAATATGGCTTTCTACAGAGGTTCTTAGAATAGTAAGAGAGAACAAAATCAGCATATAGGAGATACAAGGAAACAAAAAGCACAGCTAAAAGAAAAGTGTATAAAACAAACGAAGGACAAACACATCGAAGGGAAATCATAAAGAGTTTCTACGATATTCTTTAGAATTCTGTTGTGCATTTTCATAACAAATGTCAGTGCTTGCCCCAAATTATTGTACCTTTTGCAAACAGGTACATGAATTTGGCACAAGCACTGCTATTTGGGGTGAGGAGGCACTTATACGGTGGGTGTGAAGGAAGAGCCTTGATGGAGAAGGTGCGAATAACAGAAGTTAGTGGGCAGATTCTATAGCCAATAGCAGAATGGCTATTGGCTATAGAATCCATCCACTGCCTGCTATCAATCAATAGTAGAGTGGACCTGATGGGGAACTAGCACCTCAGCATTCCCATTAGGCTCCACCCACTTATCCATGTCATTGGTTGCTTATTTACCAACCATTGGTGCTGACAGTGGGTGCAGAGACTGATGGCTATGCTGAGCATCCCCATCAAATAGTGTCCCAGTAAGCTGCAGGCTCAGGTCGAGTATCCTGACAGCGGCCAGTAGCCGCTGTCAGAATACAATGCAAACAGTGGGATTCCTCAATTCACACACTCGTAGTGTTGATGGAGAAATCTTTTCTATATTATATAAAAATAGAGCAGTGTATGGCCAGCCTAACAATTTGCATTAAAACCAGAGGTTTTAGCTGCACAACTTTTGCAAAATATGGGGAAGACACACTGCCTCGACAAGGCTCCTCTGTGTAGTGTGGTCCTAATTCTAATCTGTGACTGCTTATGTCATTATGTTTAATGCAGGTCCATTTACTTGCATTAGGTGTGAGGATGCCAAGGGACATTGTAAAGCTGGAGCGAAGGGGGAGAGCAGTGAGCGCTGCTTCCCATGGGACCGAGGATCAGGTAAGCCTGCTTTATTTATGCCCCCTAGACAAAATGAGCACTCAATCTTTTCAGCGTGGGTGTAGCCCCACTGCAAGTTCTTCTTTAAATATTCTTGTAACAAATATAGTATAGTGTCGGGATGCACCGATATCAATACCAGTATTGGTGCTTGTACTTGTGAAAATGTCCCGATACTGAGTGCCAATACCGGCGCTTTAAATGTTTAAATATGAGTGGCTGCTGTGAGGTCCCGTGCTTGCTGGGGACCTCAGACAGCCAGCTGGGAACCTCGCAACGGCTGTCTTTTATAGCAATGGTCTGGCCCCACATTTCCTCCTCCTCCTTCCAGCCACCCGCACCCACCCGCACCCACCCTAGCAGCCATCGGGAGACCCGTTCTGCACCCGTTGGCTGCATGTGGGTCTTACTAGGGCTGCATGTGGGTCTTACTAGGGCTGCTTGTGGGTCTCACCATGGCTGTGCAGTGTCACCAGGGCTGTGCGGTCTCCCCAGGGCTGCGTATGGGTCTCACCATGGCTGTGTAGTGCTGTGTGCAGATCTCCCCATGGCTGCTTGGGCGGGTGCGGGTCTTACCAGGGCTGTTCTAGCCCTGGTAAGGGCTATGTGCTGTTCTAGCCCTGGTAAGACCCGCACCAGGGCTATGTGCTGTTCTAGCCCTGGTAAGACCCGCACCCGCCCAAGCAGCCATGGGGAGATCTGCACACAGCACTACACAGCCATGGTGAGACCCATACGCAGCCCTGGGGAGACCGCACAGCCCTGGTGACACTGCACAGCCATGGTGAGACCCACAAGCAGCCCTAGTAAGACCCACATGCAGCCCTAGTAAGACCCACATGCAGCCCTAGTGAGACCCACATGCAGCCCTGGTGGAGACCACACATGGCCCTGGTGAGACTTGCATGCAGCCCTGGTGAGACCACACACAGCTCTGCTGAGACCCATAAGCAGTCCTGGTGAGACCGCACAGCCCCGGTGAGACTATGCAGTTCTGGTAAGACCGCACAGACCTGGTGAGACCCCAATGCAGCTCTGGTGAGATACATATGCAGCCCTGGAGACACTGCACAGCCATGGTGAGACACATACACTGCCCTGGTGAGATCCATATGCAGCCCTGGAGACACTGCATCGCCATGGTGAGACCCATACGCAGCCCTGGTGGGACTGCTTAGCCATAGTGAGAGGCACCCGTGCAGCCGTGGTGTGACAGCACAGCCATGGTGAGACAACGCACAGCCCTGGTGAGACAGCACACAGCACTGGTGAGACAGCACATAGCCCTGGTGAGACAGCACACAGCCCTGGTGAGACAGCAAATAGCCCTGGTGAGCAACACAGAGTATGTAGCTTTATATTATTCTGCATTGTTGTATAATGGATTGCTGGGATTTGTATTTCTGTATAGCTGGTGGTATTCTGCATTGTTGTATAATGTATTGCTGGGATTTGTAGTCCCTCTACAGCTTGGTGTCAGTGGCAGAGTTACAAGGATCACATCGGTTGCAGCTGTGACTGGGCCCTGGTGCTCCAACACTGTCCTAAAATCATTTGTCTGTATTGTTCTAGAAAAACTGTCACACGACACACAAAAAAAGGTATTGGTAATTGGTATCGCTGAGTACTTGATGAAAAGTATCGGTACTTGTACTCGGTCTTAAAAAAATAGTATCAGTTCATCCCTATATAGTGTATATAGTATATCTATAAAAAGACAAAGGTTAAAAAAAATTAAGAGCAGAATCAATGGTTCACTTGGTCTTTTTCTGCAGTTACTCTTCTATGCTTTTATGTTTGAAATATTTACAGTAGGCATGTTTATTTAATTACAAAGATTTATTGCCTTACATAAAATGACTAGAATGTCTTTCTTTGGAAGGTTGTGAATCATTTGGCTTTTTTGTAGTATCTCTTATTTTTTTTCCTCCTTCCCAATTGTCACAGACTTGGCTGTACTTTAGCTTTCTCTAAGCTTTTAGCATCAATCTACCATGTACGATTTCAATCATTTCCCAATTGACATGGAAATGGAATAAAGATACCTTTCATCATACTCAGAGGTTTTGATTGATTTACATGCAAGTTTGGGCCATCTGGTTGCTCGGAACTGGCAAATGATTGAAACCATGGGTGGCATATTGTTGTGACTGAAAGCTGATGGAATACCGTATGTACTCGAGTATAAGCCGAGATTTTCAGCCCATTTTTTTGGGTGAAAAGTGCCCCCCTCGGCTTATAGTCGAGTCAGCGATTGCCAAGCATATGGCCAGAATAATTCTTTCCTTTCTGTCACTCACACACATATATAAACAGAATAGTTTCAGAGGCTCAGAGGGCCATATATCACTATACAGATCATGGTGCAACATGGCAAAATTTTGATGGGGTCCCCCAGTGGCCTTTCTCTGTAGCACCTGGCATTGTCAAAGTGAATAAAAGGGTAATTGATCTTAAAGAGAACCTGGTGACAGACCAATAACATAACAATCTTCCCATAATATTATGTGTTTATCATATATTATGCATGTTAATTAGGCTCTACCAGAAGAGGGGAGGTATATGATGTGGCAGGTAAAAAGGGGAACTGTGGTTCTGCTGGGAAATCCAGTCTTTGTGGAGTGGACTGGCAAGGTCCAGGAGGAGGGGGTCACACACTTCCTGCCCCCGCTTTCCCGGGCCTCTCAGGCTGCATGTCTGGATGATGGGGGAAACCAATGCTTTTTTTTGTTTTATTTTGTGTGGAGTTTATATTACATATATTATATTATTTAAAAGATTGTGCACCATGTCCTGTGTTGCTTGATGGAATCTTCACAGTTGTTATCTTGCACTATAGAAAAAGTAGTCTCTATGCAGTGGCTATAAGAATACTGGATGGCACTCAATAGTTCAACAACAGACAAGCTGATGCCAATTTTGCAGTTTCAGTATAAAAAAAGGCATGTGACATCATTCCAAAAAAGGAATGGGAGCTGAGTGCATTTCTGACAGATCAACAGGCATTTTTATGTACTTGCAGGGTCATTAAGGGGTTAACACATGGGAACATGGGCATGTATTGAATATGTTTTTTTTTTTTGTCTTGACATATCCTTTAGCAATATGATATTGGATCTCTGTTATCTTCAAATGCACACCAATTTTCGTTTTAAATTGCCTCAACAGCCTCCCTGCTAGAGCATCCCCTCTCACTGTGAAGCCCCATAGCAGCTGCATGGGCTAATATGGCTATACAGTAGTTATGTTATTGATACACAGCATAGTTCAGCAGGATTCCCTTCTATTTAGATAAGGGGAAGCAGTGCCAAGTGCTTACACTTGCCGTCCACTGCCACCAGTGTTTGAATGTGTTCTACCTGGTCCATGGGCAAATGCACTGCTACTTTAATGATAGCTAAACCTTCCCTCATGTCCTTTGTATTCATATTGGAATGGCTTTGAACATCTGTCCAGTGTAGATTCAGTTTGTAAGTGATATTCCAGATTTTGTCATGATGTTAATGTCTACCAATTTAGTTTCTGAACCCAGGTCTCACTCTACCTGGACTCCGGAGCCCTGCTGACTTCTAGAAACGTACTCGGAAGAGCACACACACTGTCATTGGTTGCCTCCCGATTGGTTGCACACATCTCCATGTGTCTCAGTGCAGCAACCGACATGTTTAAGACCTGGTTTACAACATGTGGCCACAATTGTGCCCTTCCACTGCTATTCCCAGTTGTGCCCCAATTTTATCAATATTGTTGGTTGTTCAATCCAAAAGAAAAACATTTTCTAGCAAAAATAGCAATAAAATAAACAATGTTTGCTGTAGTTTTTGTTGATATATTTTATGCCATAATGCTACAAATGGTTCTGACAGACAAATTATCTGATATTTTGGATCATTAAGTTTTTATGTTTTCTTTTCTATATATTTAATAACCCAGGAAAACTAAGCCATACAATTCTTAAAGTAGAATTAAACCTTTTTTATTTGCTAGCAAGCAGTAGACAAATGCAAAAACAAAAAACATTAAAAAAGTTACCAAACAGGTTATTACTTACCTGTGTCTCAGCCGCTCGCTTCCGTCAAAAGATCTGAAGATTCTCATGCCGCTGTGAAGGATCATGGGGCGGGCGAATGCGCAGTAGAGATTTAAGGCAGGGAGAAGAGGAGAGACACAGTGTAAGTCAAGACAAGCAGCCCGGCAGCATGCACACGCGCAGACTCCGTGGGACAGGAAGACACATCAGTCAGCGCTGGATCAGAGACCGGCACCAGTGCTGGCGGGACTCCTGAAAACTACTGGAAAGAAGTTTGGATCAAGAGGCATCATTTAAGGTAAGTCCTTATGGGAGCATGGGGGCGGGGTGACTCTAATGTCACTTTACGATCTGTGCTTTTTGATATGCTGCTTCACTCTAGGATGTCTCATTGCCCATCTGTCATCTAAGCACAAATATATCTATTTTATCGTTACAAATAAACAGGTTGTTAGCTTGAGAAAAAAAGGTATTTATCATACTATTACTTTTTATTTTTAGTAGATGCACATTTCAGCAAAACAGTGTGTAGACTCCTTTTCTTCCAGATTACCTTCCCGCTTGTTGCTGTCACTTGAATTGGTTTGAGAGCCACCTCCACTATTATCAAAAAATATTTACAGTGAGTGTAATTGAACAGAACCTTCAATGCAAAGCTTACCAAACATCTATTATTACAGTTGCAAAATGTATATGGTAAACTCCCCATTATCTGGCATTCAAGCAAAAGGCACTCTTAAGGAACCACAAAAAAAAAATTGAGGACATAATATGTCCTCGATTTTTTTTTGCGGTTGCTTGATAGACATGTGCACACAAAAAATGTCATTAGCACCTGAATTTATTTAGTTGCTAGCGAAAATCTCTGTTTACAATTTGGTGCTGCCGGCAGGCTAGATTCCGTGGATCGGCAGCAGAATGTAAACAATGGGGAGCAATAGCCAGCTTGCTATTGGCTATTTCACACTGCAATAGCCAATGGCAGGCTGGCTATTGCACCCACCCACTGAGCAGAAGAGTGGACCTGAGAGCTCCTCTGCTCAGTGGGCAGGTGCAATAGCCAGCCTGATATTGGCTATTGCAATTTGAATTAGCCAATAGCAGTCTGGCTATTGCTCCCGCCCACTGCCGATGCGGGGGGAAGGGGGGTTGCTTGAGAGTTACTATAAACTACAGTTATCCGGCATCTACCGATCCCCGTGGGTGCCGGATAACTGGGAATTTACTGTACTTTGTATTTTGTTGTACTAGAACAAATTTAAAAAACTGGAGTGTGAATGTGGCGTAAGTGCAGCACAATTATAGGAAAGTATAGAAAAAGGCTGCAGCGTACATGCTTAGTAAGAAGAGAATCAGGCAGAAACATTTTTACTGGAAAGGCTGTGCAGAGGCAGTTAATTAAAAGCCAAATGTCCTAAAGTTACAGTTGTCGTTTAACACAGTACCCATACAGGAGCTGATCATATCATGTGAGCTTTTTGTATGGAACACAGAAGTCTTCTTTATACAAGACCAACTTGCATTTATACTGTCTCTGCACTAGTCTGCATTATCCAGAGGTTTGATAAACAGTGGCTTGAACAATATGTAAATCAACAACTTCATAAAGTTTACAGAGCTTCAATGACTTCGGTTCAGTAGAACCAAAGGGGTGCTGTACGGGGTATTCACAATAGTTCCCCATCAGGTCCATCAGCAAAGGGCGGGAGCAATGCTAGTTTACTATTGGCTATTGCAAATTGAAATGGCCAATAGTAATGTCCCAATGCTTTACAATGGGAACATCGATCGTGTCAGAATAAAGAAAAAAAAAAGACACATCAGTGCTTCTCTCCTGGGCGGCCGGGAGCGGGAGGCATTCTGACAGCAGCAGAGCCGCCGGACAATAGGAAACGATTGGGCGGAGCTAGCTGTCACTGCTAGCTCCGCACAATCGTTTGCTATTTACTTTTTTCACTGTTTTTCTGTTCTGCTCGGTACCTCTGAGGGACCGAGCAGAACAGCTGATCCGAATGCCGCTCGGCGGCATTCGACTATTCACTCAAGGCTGTTCGGGATCTTTAAGAAATGCCCGAAAAGCAGTGAGTAGCCTGCCGGAGGTTCGGCTCAGTCGATCCAGATGTTGGATCGGCAGAGTCGAACTCCTTCTGCACTTCGGGTCGGCCGCACATGCTGAGCATGTTC
>NW_017307787.1:30523-40060 GCF_000935625.1 Nanorana parkeri
CTCTCTCATCTTTTTAAGTGGGAGAACTTGCACAATTGGTGGCTGACTAATTACTTTTTTTCCCAACTATATATATATATATATATGCGGTAGGCTAATTAATTAGCCGGATTTGTGGGAGGAGCCCCTACACATTTAAACTGCTCCGTCACCCACTCTCACCTGTCGGCTCCTGGGCGTCATCCCACCCGCCTCAGCCCCTTTTTCAGTTACCTTTTACTCTTGAGTATGCCCCCCTTATTTTGCATACTGACCATAGTGACCACGGCAAACCTCATCATTGTCCATCATCCCGATTCCTGGGTACGTATCAGTGGGGCTTTGACCACAAATATATATATATATATAAATATACAAACTTTATCTTCTTGGTACCAGCAGACATGCATGCTTTTAATTTGTGCTTCCAAGATAATATTATCATTTAAATGTCTGGCACAAACCAGTGAATATTAATTGAATCCCGGGGGTACTCATTCACATATTTTAGTAATAGGAATAAATCATGCTGAAACATTCAACTGTTATACAAGTAATGGAACCTTACATGAAATAGAAATACATGAATATTGTTGTTTCTGTGGCTAGAGACAGAGTGAGCGATATCTCTGTGGAAATGTCCTTCTCAAATTATTCTTGAGCTGATGCACTTATTATTTGACAGGAAAATTTTTAGAGAGCTTTCATTGTCCCAAATAATTTGATATGGTGGAAACTATTACTGCAAGTGAGGAGCTGTGTGGTGCTGATACGAAAATGTACAAATTCATTTTTTCCTAATTAAAACAGTTAGTTTTTTCTGTGGTTTCACTCTTACTTTAAAAGTGAACCCGTTTTAAAATCTATTGAAATAATGCTATAGTTTCCACATGCTCTTCATTAAGGCTCACAGTCAAAAAAACAAAAAAGCAGGTCATGAATGTCAACCTCTATATCTCTCAGGAAAGGTTCATGTCAATATGGACCTGTCATCAGATATATATTTTAATGCCAATGCCTTCATCTGCTTTTCTTTTCAGAAGGCTGGAGCCATCTATGTTCAGGCATCATCCATGCTCACCTTCTAATCCTGGACTGGTGCAAAGATGACAGAATAATTTTACAATGTTGCAGTCTGATCACTGGGGTAGAGGAAATGCCCAGTCTGCAGCAGACTGATGACATCATCTCAATCTAGGCAAAGAAACTAAATTGGAGCTCAAGAATGGCTTTTTAATAATAAAAAGATGCTCCAGCAGGCTTCCTTCATCAGTGCGAACAGTCCAGCAAAGCCTCCTCTCAAAAGCGCTCTGAGCTGGTTTCTTTATTTATCCATATACAATACAGAGCTAATAGCTCTTTTCAATAGAACCTTGCCAGCCTTCTAATGTAATCACACAGCAGACGTTTCTAAGCTGTTAGAAACTGACTGAAATCTAACTTTAGAATATTTGTTGTGCTCTTTGAGATTTGTATGAATTACTTCACACAACATGCAGCTAGAGAGGTCAGTGGGGGTTTGTTTTAAAGTTTTAAATCTATTTTACTGCTTGTTAACAATATGTTAATATTTTAATGTCCTTAGTCCGGGCACAAGTACACTTTAACAGCTCCCTGGTGCAGCATGTACATTACATATGTCCACTATAGTTCCGATTGGTTGATGTGATGAATGCTAGTGTTAGTACAGATTGATAATTTGCTGTCTGCAGAATATGCAAAAGGTTGTTAGCATTCTAGGGGAGTTTAGGTAGTAGAGATAAAATGCTTAGTACTGTTTCTCTTGGCACTGGTGCTGGATCTTAAAGGCATGATCACAATCCAAAGTTATAAATTCAGCTTTCCCAAATAACAGAGGGGGGGATTTATCAAAGCAATTACGACAGTTTTAGCCTCCTAGATAATTTTTTTTATGTGCAAATCTGTCTTTTAACATGTGCCCCTGTTTTCACCTGAGCTTGCACTACTTTTCCAACTGCACATGTTTTACCCAAAGCTTGCACTACTTTTCCAACTGCACATGTGTTTTGCACCTGTTTTCTTCAGAGCTTGCACTACTTTTTCAACTGCACGTTTTTTGCACGTGTTTTCATCTGCACTTGTTCTGGGTCTGTATGAAACTGGAGCATCACCTAAGAAAACAACTTAAGAAGTCCCCAAGACCACTTCTTCAAGGTGCAACAGTTAAGCTTTTTGCCTGGAGTTACCAGTCTTCTTTCCTGGAGTCTATTAAACCTCGTTTATCAACAACATTGCACTGTAATCATAAATCTGGTGCAAATATATTCCGTGCAAGTTCAAACACTCGCAATTGCGATGATAAATTCCCCCCAACATGTCTAATGAAAATGACATTTATTATCAAGACTGCATTGATAAATAAGGTGCAAATAAATGTGGAAAATGTGTCACTTAAAGAAAAGTGGAGCAACTCCCTTGATAAATTCCCCCCAGAGAGTTTGCGATGCAGTGCGCTCTGGCTAGAATTTGGCCGGGACTCACTGTGTCTGGTGTGAACGAGGCATAAAAAAGAATTTTTCGTTATCCAATCTAATTTCAATCTGGGGATAGTAATCTTTTCCCCAAAGCATTTATTAGTTTCTTAGTACTGACACTTGCTGAAGCGAGCACTGTCACAAGCTCAGTACTTGAATGGTTGGCAGCAGGATTTCCAATTTTCCTGAGAAAGGAACGCATGTCATTTTAATCAAATTTCTCTTTTATTAAATGGCTCATGGCCAACTCTTTATTTTCAAACAGTAGTATATAAACTTTGTAGAAAATACCTCGTCAGCAGGATCCATATATTGAGGAGGAACTGGCTGTTGGTATGCTCTAATCATGATAACTATATTCACTATTCATAACGGTAGATTATCAGAAGGGCCCAATAGGGATCCCACTGCACTCCTGACCAGAAACCCCTTGTGAGAGGGTGCTGAAATGACAGCGGATGGCACTGGGAACTATGAAGCAGTGAGATGTCACCAGCACTCCGAAGAAAAAATGGTCAAGTGAATGTCTTTTATTGACGCAAATTGTCATATTGATGGCAACGTTTCAGGGCACGCAGGGTCCACTTCATCAGGCTCATTAAGCCTGATGAAGGGGACCCTGCATGGCTCTGAAACATCACCTTTAATGTGACAATTTCCGTTAATACAAGACATTCACTTGACCAGCTTTTCTTCAGTGGTAACATCTCACTGCTAGATTATCAGGAGGGAAACTTTCAAAGAGAGGCACAATGCCTTGAGCCAAGCTCCTTGCTTGACTTTGTTTCTCATTACTTTTGTGCATGAAAAAGCGCACAACCTCCATAAGCTAATTTAAGGCATTTGGTTAACGAGAGATGGTGGTTGGTCTCTTGCAAGTTGGGCGGAAAGCAGGAGGTGCAGGATTTCTTGGTCTGGGTGTTAGATGGTCCTGGCTTGGCAGGCTTCTCAATGCCACCCTCCGCAGCATGTGACTCCTGTAGCTCAGCTGTCTCTGCTGTTTCTTGTGCATGTAGATCATCCCAGCTGCTTTCTGTTCTGTTAATCCAAACCAAAAGAAAACATTAAACATTTTCATTTTTATCAGAGCAACATTTGCATATGCATGTTGACATCAGTTGTCCAACTTACTGCCTTGGGTCCATTATAGACCTCATGAAAGACAGCACCCTAATGTGCACATTAGTGTGTCTCTTTCTTGTCCCAGACCCACTCCATTCCATTCCCCCATACACTGCTGTCTCAATACCTTGCTAAGGCAATCCTTCATACTTCTTAATTTTGTCTTGCAGAGTTGTACTGGAGAAAAAACAAATATAACATGCTGTAATCTTTTTTTTCTTCAAAGGTTCCTGGCTATAGGTCATTCATACGCATCAATGTATTTTCAATTTCATCTGGGAAAATCTACAATCTACAAAATTGTCCACTCTACATGCAAGGCATTTGGTGAACGTGGTGATGCCAGCTCCCACTGAGGAAATCCGTTTGGATGCGATTGATGGCAAACACATGAACAGTAGAAAGGCATCATGGCACACTCACAAACTAGCATGTAAAACATGGCAAACACATACGCATAAGAATGGACACCATTGAGTGGAAGTAAATATTACAATTATAAAAAAATATTTTTCCCTTCTTCTACTGGCAGTAGCGAATGCTGATTATCGATTCACTTATGTAGTGTGACGTTGGGGTGGTTAGCACAAATGGTGAGCGCTTAAGGAACAGTCTTGAAGCTGTTTAAAACATAAACAGGACAGTCTTTTATTTAATTCAGCAACAGAAAACAAAGCTTCAACGATAATACAAGGTCTGCTTGTATTTCAGCAAAACTGAAGATATGACAATCTCACCACTCCAGGTTGTTGCACATACTCCTTGTGTCCCAGTCCCTGGACATTAGGCTATTTCCTAACAGAGCCACAGTCCACCTCTCGTGGCACTCTTAAACACATCCCTCATGTGTCACTGGCTCTCTGTCTCCTCGGCTGTCTTCGAGGTGCCTCCACCACACACAGCCACCTGGCTCCCCTCTGACGTCTGGGTGGTGTCCTCCTGACTCCTGAACACCTCTGTTCCTTTTCCCAGCTGGAGCCCTGAACACACTCCAGCACCCTCCTGATGAGGGATGCACACAGGTGCACAATTGGGTGCTGGCTGCCACTAAAGCATGGACCCAGGAATGGAGATTTCATCCCACCCAGAGCTCTAAGAAATCTTCTGGCTCCAGGATCCCAACTATGATCCAGAAAACCTGGAAAGGACTGAGAAGCCAGCTCTTTCCTGGCAAGAAAACAAAGCTTCAACGATAATACAAGGTCTGCTTGTATTTCAGCAAAACTGAAGATATGACAATCTCACCACTCCAGGTTGTTGCACATACTCCTTGTGTCCCAGTCCCTGGACATTAGGCTATTTCCTAACAGAGCCACAGTCCACCTCTCGTGGCACTCTTAAACACATCCCTCATGTGTCACTGGCTCTCTGTCTCCTCGGCTGTCTTCGAGGTGCCTCCACCACACACAGCCACCTGGCTCCCCTCTGACGTCTGGGTGGTGTCCTCCTGACTCCTGAACACCTCTGTTCCTTTTCCCAGCTGGAGCCCTGAACACACTCCAGCACCCTCCTGATGAGGGATGCACACAGGTGCACAATTGGGTGCTGGCTGCCACTAAAGCATGGACCCAGGAATGGAGATTTCATCCCACCCAGAGCTCTAAGAAATCTTCTGGCTCCAGGATCCCAACTATGATCCAGAAAACCTGGAAAGGACTGAGAAGCCAGCTCTTTCCTGGCACGGTAGAAATAGGCTCTTACAGAAACAGCAGTGATTCTGCCATTTTTCGTAATTCCCAATTTGCTCACCTATTGCGTACAAATGGACTCAATCTTTCCAGTGAAAAACCATGGCACGGAACAACAGACCTAGCCTACACTTTTGTTTTTGTCTGGCTTTCGGGATAGACAGACATTTACTGCATCCCTACTCCCAACAGGGACTAGGCCACACCAAGTGCATCTTTAACTACAGGCTATCACGTGCACGCAGAATGGTGGAGTGCTCATTTGGGATACTGGTTAATAAATGGTGTGTAGTTCACACATCTGTCCAAATGACTCCTGAAAATGCCACTAATGTCATTAAGGCTACCTGTGTACTTCACAATTATGAAAGGGAGAGAGATGGGTACAACTTTGAAGACACCTTACAGTGCACCATTCCCTAGAACAGGCTGAATGGAACTTTGCTAGGGGGACGGTCAATGCGCTTAACTTGAGAGATAAAATGGCTGAATATTTCCTGAGCCCTGCTGGTGAGGTTTCCTGGCAGGAACATTTTGCCCAGCATTAGTGAAAACCATAAGTCATTGCCCAGCAAGTTTTGCTTTTTCTGACATATTTTTTGCTTTCTTTTACATTTGTAAGAATTTAAAAGCATTCAGATGGTGTTGAGAATATTTTTTTTCTTATTCTGCACTGTTACATACTGTCACATGTTAATTATTCCACATGCTTAATAAAATTGTGCTTGTTAAATGCCTGCTTTTTTTTTTATGTCTATTAACAGCTTTACTTGGGGGGAGGGGGATAACAAGGATGTGTTCGCCTGGGTTTACTAGACTGATTGTATCGAGCACAACATGGATTGGGGAGTACGTATACATAAGCTAGGTGTGGGACAGAAGCTGCAGCAGAATCTGGAGTCTGTCACAAAAGAGGTACGAGGGAGTGGATTAGGGGGGATTAAACGAATAAAAATATTGAGTTGAACATGACACACAATCATCTAGCACAGAATGTATTGTGGTCCACAGAAAATAAGTGTTGGTCACACACAGCAGCAGCAGCAGTAGTGACAAAAGAGGGAGGGGGAGTGGGGGTAGAGGTCCTCAGGCAGGCCTTCGGTTCGGCCTTCGGGTGCCACCCGCGGGGACGTCATCATTCATGCGAGTGACATCATCGCGCACCCGCGTGATGATGTCATGCACACTTAAATGTCAGCGGCCATCTTGGTGATGGATGCCGGCAAAGAGAGGAGGGGACATTCATTTGGCAGGATAAGGTATGCTGCCTGGTCCCCTCCCCTCTGGTGCAGCTGTTGGGCTCTCGGTCCATGACTGAGTGCCCGACTTTTCAAGGGGGTGACACCAAAATGACTGACAGTCATTTTGGTGATACCCCCTCTGATGGTATCACACAGTGCAGGCTGCACCCCCTGCACCCCCCTTGTGATGCCACTGAGTGGGGGGAAAGATGCATACATCAGCATGGAGGCAGCATACATGGAGGATACATACATTTTTTTCATAAATACTTATCACAATTCAGCTTCTAGCCTTTGGACATCATGTAAAAGTTGGGGAAAACTTTTGCATCAATGTTGTTCCACTGCTCAGCTTTCTTAGTGTAATTCTTGTATTGGGGATGCTTTGGGGGTCATGTACCTCAGGACATTCTTGTACATAGGTGGCAAACCTATGTGTTCACATGTTTGTCCACCATGTTTGCAGGACACAGCCAAGGTCACCATGTGCAGGTGAAAATACCCCTTTTCCATTAGGCCCCGTTCACACCTAGCCATTTTGTCATTTGCTCAGCACATAAATTCCAATTAATTTCAATGGCCCTCATTCACACCTAGGCATTTATTCATAAGCTGCAAAACATCTGTCCCTCAAAAAAGTTCCTGAGTTTCTTTGGAGCATTTTGCAGGGCATTTGGCCCCATAGACTTCATTTTGCATATTTTTGTGTGCGTCTTTCAGTGTGTTTTCCCAGTGACCTTTTGTGCAAAAAATGTGTGCAAAAACACTGACGCCTAGGTGTGTGTTCAAGAAGTGTCCAAGGTGACACTTTTTTTGCTGCTTGCGTTCCAGTGTCTTCCAGTGCGTTCATGCATGGGTTACGAGTTTTGTCACGTTCCTCAATGTTCAAGACCAGAAAAAGTGGTGCCTTCAGGTCTTTTTTTGAACGCACTGCAACTGACTGCACTGGTGTGAACTACAGCCTGAAAAATATATAGGAATACAATGGATGTGTCTGTGGTGCGTTTAGAAACGTTAAGGTCTGGGGATGGTAGGAACAAGCCCTTAATGTTATTGTAAATTAATATATTTACTTTGTAATTTTGTGCTTTCTCCATTTCCTATAAAAATATTTAAAAGTCGTAATTAACTGAGAGAATGATTTTGGCTCTGGGTTTACCAACAGGGCCTTATTCTTCTGTGAAGAATAGAGAAAGATGATTACCCTCTGTGTGCCCAGTTATCATTGTTGGAGAAGAATCATGACAGGTCTCTATGGCAGAGAAATGGCAGATGTCCCTCCACCTGCCATCCTGAGAGATCTGACACTAATTGGCAGTCTGTACATCAAGTAGGTTTTACTGGAAATCTTCGCCTTCAGTATAACCAAGAGTCACTCAACAAAAATATAAAGTAAAAGGATGAATCAAACTGATGCCTTCATTCTTTTTTTTGTATTCATTAAAGAATATGTAAACCTAATCACTACAATTTTATAAAAAAAACTTTATTATGTTTATGTTCTGTAATTTCAAAATTAATTTTCTATCTTTGAATTTGGGTTTATTAAAATAATGCCTGGTAGACATGTGCGATTCGTTTCGTTCCGAATCGAAACTCGAACGAAATTTTGAAAATTTGTAGATTCGGAGCATCCGAATTTCCGAAATATAACATATCCGAAATCATCCGAAAGCATCCGAATCCAAAATTTCAAATCCAAAATTTCGAATCCAAAATTTCGAATCCAAAATTTCGGATTTGGAACGAATTTCGTCCAAATCCTGTGCGTGCACTGTTAACATTTAAACGGATAAAAACAAATTAAGAAAAGTATTTTAATGTCCCTTTAATAGTAAAGACTAGAGCACAGCAACCAGAAATGTCAAATGTGCCAATTCTGCTACCCCACCTCAAGTTGAATTTTCGTATCCGAATACGAATCAGATCCGAATCCGAAACACATATAGGATCCGAATTCCAAAAACGAAATAAACGAAATCCAAAACTAAACGAAACAAAACAAATTTTTAGCCGCTGCACATGTCTATTGCCTGGTAATCCTCCCATGAAGATTCATGTTGAGGCACTTCCTGTTATAGTCTCAATATTCAAACTAAGTAGTGCTTCCAATCATTCCATATTAAGTCTAAATAAATTACGTACAAAAATTAGAACAAATACCACTAATACTAATTAATGTTTTTCTAATTTTTGTATGCAGTTTATTTAGCTTTGATGAAGGACTGTGCTGAAGGGCTGTTTAAGATGATTTTTAAAGTAGATGTGAATTAATGCACAACTGCATAGACACATGCAAATTAAGTTTATATTATCTACTGACGATGCTGGCATTTACTTTTTTTTTTTTATAGGTTTCGCTGTGCATTCATGTGACCACACAGCATTCATTCTTGTCCACTTCTGGCTAGTGGGGGCAGGACCGGATTTCCCACAAGGCCAACCGAGGGAGCAGAGAGGCGGCAGGGATTCCTATCGCCCGGCACACGGGACATGTAGTTCCAGGTGCTGGGCGGGTATTTGTGTTCTACATTTAGCTCTGCTTTGGGCAAGTAGAGCTAAATGCACAGCAGGGAAGCTGCACAGCGATGTTGCCGAGATGACTTGTATGCAGCCTGCAGGTCTGTCCCCGCCTGCTGCCGGCTACCTCTCTCCCTGCCAGTCTGAGATCCTCTCTTCAGGATGGAGAGCGGGGAGCAGAGCCAAGAATGTCCATTCTCCGCTCTGCTTCGTATAAACAGTGAGAGGGGAGAGCTGCACTCGCAGCTGTGGCAGAGTGACAGGTTAAAAAAAAAAAAAGAACCCGAAAAAAGAATGCTATCACACAGGGGCTTGTTCGGTCCTGTGTTAAAGCAATAAAGTTAAGTGAAAAAAAATAGAATTGATAAAAAATTATAAAATAAATAAAAATGAAGAAAAAAAATAAGTAAAAAATAATTAAAATAAAAAGGTGATACAAAGTAAAAAATAATAAGATAACAAATGTACAAAAAAGATAATAAAAGATATGAT
>NW_017307787.1:40095-130517 GCF_000935625.1 Nanorana parkeri
TACTTCCGAAAAGCAAACCCTGAGATGCAAACTCACTATACGGACATGGATCTGCTTATGTGCTATGTGTGGTCAGTTGACAACATGAAAGTAGAGGCAATGGCAGGATCAGCTAGATAGCTAGACAAATACACACATAGATAAAAATAACATTTTGTGGTTACATACACTTTGAGGTCCATTTATAAACGTTATGGGGTTCATTTATAAAAGTTCTGCATTTTGCAGGGCACTAGTGCCCCTAGATGACACTGACTTCCTATACATATCAGCGCCATCTAGGGGTGCTTTTTTAAATGTTATAAATCAACCCCATAAAGCTTATTTGAAAGGGTATTGTGTAATTTTCTAAGCAGCAGCTTTCACCTTTTCACTTTGGTTTGATCACTTTTTGTTTTAACACTCATTTTTGATAGGGCAGTGTTCTTTTTTTCACTTGGTATACATGGGCGAATTAAGAACATCATGGGCCTGGTGCTGAGGATTTTGGTGGGCCTTTTTATGGAAATGGTCACCAGGGCCCTCTTCCTCCTGTTCAGGCTGTGATTTGTAGTCTTTATACAGCTTGGAGTCAGTGGTAAAGTGCCAGGGTCCGGTTGTAGCTGCGACCCTGGTAGATCTGTCACCAACTCCTAGCTTTAGAGAGACTAGAACTCTTAGCAATACATTATACAGCAATGCAGAATACCACCAACTATAGAGGACTACAAATCCCAGTAATACATTATACAACAATACCATCAGCTATAGAGGACTATACATCCCAGCAATACTTTATACAGCAATGCAGAATAATATGAAGCTACATACTCTGTGTTGTGTTGCTCTGGATTCGCGGCCGATGTCTACAGGGTCTCAGGAGAGCTGTGCAGGGTTTAGGGGGGCTGTGCAGGCTCTCAGGAGGGTGTTCACATTCTTAGGTGGCCAGTGTGGCTCTATGAGGGCCAAAGTGGGCTCTCAGACAGTCAACGTGGGCTCCAGGAGGTCAGTGCGGGCTTTCAGGCTGTCAGTGAGGGCTCCAGGCGGTCAGTAAAGGATCCCGATGGTCAGTGAGGGATCCAGGCCGTCAGTGCGGGCTCCAGTCGGGTCAGAGAGACTGGCGACTCCTGCCACGCCTCTCTGCTCAGGCACATTAGAGGGCCCCCTGATATGTCTGAATAGAGGGCCGCAGCTGCATGGTTTCCTCGGCCCGGCCGCAATCCAGGACAGCTCGGCCCAGCCGCAACTCTGCGGCTCGCCCCCCGGCTGCGAACCTGTGATTCGGTCAGCTTGTACCTGGCTGAGCCTGTTTGCAGGGGCGGGCCTGGAGAGGGAGCTCCACCCGCCCCTATGTTAATCCGGCCCTGCTGGAATACGCTGACAATGCCCTGTCCCTGACTCCTAATTGTGCTTCTCAATTGTCACACTGTGGACTTCCAATGATGACGACTGGTGGCCAGTTGAACACACAAACAACAAATACTGTTGTCACTATCAGGAAACCCATTCTATGAAATGCCATGCAGCCATTTGAGAAGCACATGCAGACAGGGAGTTGTTGCAAATAGGCTGCAGGGGATCAACAGCACTGAGATGTAACAAAGGATAACATAGGGTAAAATCAAGCATTTTATTTTAATAAATGTCAGTTATTTATGATACCCAGTGCTTTGTCTAACTAAATCTCTATGAGTTATGCTTGCTGTTTCTAATTAACTATGAAGCAGTGGTTTAAAGAGACAAGCTTCTTTTGTTCTTGTATATACTTATATGAATCGTGAACCCTCCGTAGTCAGCAGCACTTCACAAGCCACAGGTTATATTGTTATTTTTACAGCTTGCCAATCGACTCGCTCAGAATAGCCTTTTGAAATTCCAAAGTGCTATTGCAGGTGCCCAGAGCTCTTATCAATGCTATTACTCACTATTTTTGCCATTGTCCCTTTCTTTCCCTCTTTGATTGTAGTAATGTTCTCAGGAAAACAATCTGTTTTATTTTTTCTTACCATCTGTTTACAATTGCAGATGAATGAAGCGTCTGCAGAATGTGCAGAATAAGAGTTAATTGCAGCTGGGGCTCTTTGAATGGTCACTCATTCAGCGCAATATTAAGCGACAGCCTTTACAGCAAAAAAAATTTCATGGCTGTTGCTGTGTACAAACACAAGTCTTTTTTTAACCTGAGTGTTACATCTGTGTACTTCTAAACCTTTGTTATAACTGACATTTTGAAGCATGCATTTAAAAAAAGCCCACTTATGTAAAAATAATACTATCACATTTTGTTCTTGGGCTTTGTTGTCATTTCAGCATTTTTTTTCTCTCCAAACACATGTATATATTTATTTACAAATTAACAAAATGGGTTATGTAAAATGAGCCGTAATATTTTTCTTTTTAGAAACCCCTTTTGCCTCTTCTCTAGCGCTGGGGGTGATGCAGAAGTTGCCGTTCTTTCCATTATTGTAGTGTGAGCTCAGCACACCTTGGTGACATCACCCAGGGGACAGGGTTAGAAGACACTTTGTATATTTCAATCCGGAAAGGCACCAACATTGGCTCACAAAGTGGTGAGTCTGCAGGGGACGGTGTGAGGTGGATTATTGCCGCCATTAGCTAATTCTTTTTTGTAATTGCTATCCTGCTGATTTTTTAACCCCTTCATGACTGAGGACCTTTTTTCATTTTTTGCACCCATGTTATATTCCACATTTTAGGCCTGAAAATGACGTAAAACCCCCCAACATTATATATTTTCTGAATGCCAAGACCCTATAGAATAAAATGGTGGATTGAGGGCTTGTTTACACCATTTCCAGACAAAAACAGTTTGTTCCCAGACCAAAAAGCATCCCAATGTATCCCTATGGTATTTCTGGGCTCTACTCACACCAGCGTTCCGGTCCAGACAAAAAAAAAAATACTGCATGTCTCATTTTCTCTTGTCTGGAATGCACTGGAACGCATGGAAAAAATGCATGCACACGCACTGGAACACACTGCACCTGAAAGCCAATTTTAAGCTAAAAAAACCCCGGCTAAATCACAGTAAAGGCCTTATTCAGATGCGGCTTACTCGGGGCATACATGTACGCCCGTATCGGGCCGTTCCCGGATGGGTTCTGTCTGCGTCTGAGCATGGACACCTGAACCCGCACACATGTGCATATGACAGCGTACTACCGCATCCTCCCATAGGTAAGAACAGGCTGCTGCGCGCAATCACACCCAGCACCTGTCCCTCCCTGGAACAGCCGGATACAGGCTTGCACGCCGCACGGATATGTACAGCCCGAGTTAGCCCCGTGTAAATCAGACTAAAATCGAGTCAAAATCGCGGTAAGAATGCAAAACTGCACTGCACTGCGTTTGTAGATCTGCTCCAGATCTGGTCCGGACATAGTGTGAACATAGCCTGAACATCAGGATCATTTTAATATATTAGGGCCATACATCTGGCTGTAGTTGTGGTTTTTGGAGGTAATTCTAATGACAGTAAAATGCATTGTTTTAGGATCCAGAATTAACCTGTATTAGTAAGAGGTAAATTTTATATTTGTATGGGCCGCTCAGCGTCTTTGGTTGTTATGGTACAGGTGACAGAGTCCTAGCAATGAATGTTGGGGGTTGCCCATGACACAACCCTCAACCCCTTCATAACCCATGATGGGATAATCCCGTCATGAAGTCGGAAGGGGTTAAACAGACTAAAAGCCGCCGGGAGTCTGTTCAGTTTTGTAGAGCCGGCTTTAAAGTAGAAGCGATTCTGGCGGCTCAGCCAGATCACTTCTACGATCCGGTAACCGTGCCGCCCCCTTCCCACTTGACACCCCAGCCTTGTTTCTTGGGCTCTGCTGCCCCTTCTACGGGCACAGGACCAGCTTGCCAGGTGTCAGCGGGAAGCTGGGGAGGAGATTTTTCTCCCCGTACTATGCGACCAGGAGCAACACGTATTGCATCACTTCCGGTCTCATAGCTGTCATTGCTGGGCTCCTGAAGTGATGTGCACTTCAATAGCTTATTTAGAGTGTAAAGGTGACACTGTGGTTTTTTTGGACCCCCAGCATCACCTTAAAGAGGACCTGTCACTGCCAATATGCTATCACATGTGGGGCATGTAAGCCCCCCTATGTGTGGGCAGTTAAGGGGTTAAAGGAGAACTATGGGGTTAAAGCTTTTGCCCAAAGTTCTCCGTAGGGTAACGGGAGGACACAAACTAGCGTCCTCCTGTCTCCCTAAGCTCAGTATACCGCGAGCTACGGCTCGCGGTATACTGAGACGCCACAGTATACCGCGAGCTACTGCTCGCGGTATACCAAGACGCCGCAGCTGAAGCGGATCCCGACAAATATGTCTGGATCCACCCAGCTGCGTGAGTGACAGCTAGCTCTGCCTATCTAGAGGCAGAGCCAGCTGTACCTGCCCCCTCCCCCGTTCGATCCGCCAGTCAGCGCTGGCGGATGGGAGCGGGGAGGGGGGAATCCAGCCCCTCCCCTGTTATGGCAGGGGAGGGGCTGGGGCTGTGACAGGATCGAGAGGGGAGCGAAAGCCTTTATGTGTTCGCTCCCTTCCCAATCTACTGAGCCGACAGGTCGGCTAGAACTATGAGGTGAGTGAAAAGCACTCACCTCATAGTTCTCCTTTAATGGCAAATTGTCATTTGTTGTCTGAAATGATACCACTACTATATGAATGACTTCCAGTTGCAACAGCCAGAGCTTTGGTTGGTCATTCAGTTCATTCATTCAGCAAATTGCAAACAGCTAGGGTTCAGGTCGAAGCTCATCCCTACTCCTCAAGCTGGGGTTAAGCCACACTGCTTTCTGGTGCTAAGCCTAGTCCCCTGTCATTCAGCTGTCAAATTCCAAAGTCTTTAAGGTCCACTGAACTTCTGTCAATGAACAGTTGAATGACATTGTGTTGGAGTTAGAGTCAGGATGTTTGTGGCTTATTCTCGACTTGGACAGAAGTCCAAGTCCCATGTACTGTGCACTGGGCATACGGTAATGATCACCAAATTTTGTTAATGAGATTCGTATTGAAGAAGGCACAAATTCTCAGAGACAGGACCATAATGGCAAAATAAATCTTGTCATCCCGTCAGCTACTCTCTGCATCAGTATGGACCACCTAGCCCAGAGAAAAGGAGAACATGAAGAGGACCCTGCAGCGTCATGTGACTGGCCTGAAGACTTTGGAAACAAAAAAAAGTAGCCAGTGGGGGGCATTTTGCGAGGAAATAATACATAGCTCAACTCAGGAAACACATTATTTTGCTAGATCCATTAGGCAGAAATTAGTATTCAGTGGTAGCTGAAAACTAAGCATTTAACATATTTTTCAGGCAGCTGAAGCGGCATTTATGACAATGATGATGTGATAGGATAAATCACATTTGCTTCTTGGAGCGCCATGAAAACTAACTGGCCACTGGCAACATTTTTTTCAGCTTAATAATATGACAAATGTAGTTTGATGCCTTTCCAAACACAATAGTACCTGTTTCCTTTAGTTAGGTCCAGTCTCTGGGGAGATATGGCTTAGTCGGCAGAAGGCATTGGGTTACTATAGAAACCATCTCCCTGCATGTTACAAAAATGCAGAAACACCGTGGGGGGAATTTACCATAGCAATTGCAAATGTTTTAGCCTATTAGATCATTTTTATTTATGTGCAAATCTGTTAAGCAGCTCCTTTTGACATGGGCGCCTGTTTTGACCAGAGCGTGCACTATTTTCCCCGATTGCACGTGTTCAGCGCACGTTTCCCCATGACAATTTCTTCAAAAAGCAAAAGTTAAGCTTTTTGCCTGAGTTTGCGAGTCTTTTTTCTTGAAGTCTATTTAATCTAATTTAATCTCATTTATGAACAGCATTACACTAACAACATAAATATGGCGCAAATATGTCCCATGCGAGTTTAACCACTCACAATTGCTATGATAAATGCCCTCCAGTGTTTTAATTTACTACCAAAGAGCACTTGATTCAAATGGAATCTATTTAAATAGTGGATATTTAAACTATAATAATACAAATAATCCAGTTGTTATGATATGACTTCTTCTACTTTCAATTGTAAAGCATTTCAAAGTACTCTTTGTTTCTTTATGAATGAGGGATTCTAAATGAGGTACATAATGACCAAATCCAGTAAATCCTATCTACAGATCTAGTTATATTTTTTGTATGTAGGTATTTGTAAAATGCTTTATCATATTATTATTTTGTTGGCTGACATTTCAATTGTAACCTGAACCCTGCTACTTTCTATTATTTTTAATGCATGCAAACCGAGGCAGAGGTCCTCTGACTGTGATTCAGATCACCTTTGCTATCTTTCCTCTGTCAGCATCCTTATGAATTTTCTCTAGGGGAATAAATAAAGGGTTTGACTTAAAAGAGACTGACACTACCATGTCCCTATGTGAATCTATAAAATACTAATGCTTAGGAGTCAGATAACAGTGTCACCTCTGCTCAAGTTAAAATGGCATGAAATCTTATCTATTGACAGCAGTTATTTTGAGATGTAAAAACAGTATCTTTAGGTGTCATGTTGTAAACAAACCCCTAGAGATAGTATAGTAAAAAGGAATAGGGGCATTTTTAAAAACAGGTTGTAATGTCATCACGAGCGGGAGTAGGTAAAAATGTGTATACTTTATCTATTTTTAAGATTAATACACTGAAGGCACATTTTACAAACTCCAGGGAGTGAGTTGGGGAGCAAATCTAGAACAAATACATTCATTCTCTTGAACCCTCTTTGCTCTGGAATATGCAACCTCTGTACTTAGTGGCCAATTTATAATGGGAAGTGGATAGCCACACTGCTATATACCACAAGGTTACTCCACACCATGGCCTGCATTTTATGGCCAATTAATAAAATGTAAGCCATGGTAAAGAGTCTACACTGTTCCACACTGCAGCCAACAATCGTCGATTTGACCCCATTAACTTTTAGATACTCAAATGAACGTTTCGATAATGATTTTTTTAATGGAATTCTACTTTAGTGTGTCTCTTATTAGTTCTTAATTGATTGACACTCACCCCCATCCCATTTTCCTATAAATTATGAGCAGGCCTTGGGGGCAAGGCACTATGCCAAGGGGGCAAAGGCATCTGCCATGATAATTTCCACTGAATGATCATTTCTACTTAAGTGATATGGCAGTTTAACATGGCAGTTCAGAAGAAAGTTCATAAGAAAGATAGTATCTACAAACAGGAGTGCTCTGGACAGAATGCACATTAACCTGGATTTCCCCACCAAGCTCTTTTTTTCCAAGTCTGATTCCTACTCTCGCTACGTTGCAATATGCTCATTCTTCCTTGTCCTCTCACAATAGTGTCCTCTCTATTTATTTCTCTTTTCTTTTCACCATTGTGTGTGCTTTCTCTTCAAATTTTCTTTCCTTTACCCCCTTTCTCCACTCTGCAGGTTGAATACAGTAGATCACCCTTATTCCTGTTATTCCTGCTCTCTGCCTATTACTGCACTCATCACCTCTTGCTAATTTTGTACCCATGTTCTGACAACACTTCCAGGACACTGGGGCATGTACGCTCATATAAATCTCACTCCCATTTAACTTATCTTACCCTCCTTCTCCTAACGTTTGAGGATATATCCCCTATTCCTGGCCCTCTGCTATCTAACTTTCACCGAGCACCCTCCTACCTCTGCCAGCATCTGCAATCGACATAGTTTAGTTTCTATTCCCCCACCATTTCCCTCGACCTGGCCACTTCTCTCTACAACAGCTCACTTCCATCCTCCCTTGACACTTTCTCCCCTCACCGCACACAGAATTAGGCCCCGACCACTACAATCCTAGCAAACAGACGACACCAGAAGTCTCAAAAGACATAGCCATTGTCACGTACCTTGGTATGACTAAGGAGGCCTCCCCTTGTAGCTCCCGTCTGAGTACCCCGGCGATAGAACAGAAGATCTGCTGACTGAGAGAGGTACGAGTGCTTGAAGCTGATGCTGTAGAAGCTGATGCTGTAGAAGGCAGGGTAGATGGTGCAGAGATCTGGACCCTGGATGTGGTAGAAGAAGCCGACCATGAGCTGAGGATGTCAGCAGCGAGTGGGTAGCACCAGTATTGGCAAAAGAAGCAGAATCAGAGACAGACCGGGTTGCTAACTTGCAGGCAGGTGAAGTACAAAGTCAAGAAGCAGGGCAATGTCAAAATGCAGGCTGGTGTCAGCAACATGTGCGCAGAGCAGTACCAAATCAGAATCCAGAAGAATGGTCAGTGGGTAAGTCGGGGTCAGAAGGCAGGCAGCAGGATCAGGAAACAAGCCAGGTCAGCCACAGATTCAGAAGCAGAGTCAGACAATTGCATGGAACAGCTGAAGATCTTTCAGCAAAGTGCAAGTGTAACAAGCATCCTTAAATAGCCCGCTTGGCGCCACTGGGAGGAATGTGCGTGTGCACGTGTGCGCACCGTGACTTGCAGATGGGCATATCGCTACGTTTATTGCGCATATGCAATATTTGTACCGTAACGCTTTCTTCTCGCATATTTATGCGCAACTGCTCGTGCATCAATACGTGCAGAAGCTGCACTATGGAAATTGACTGAACTTCCCTGACAACCATGCTCTTGAGTGAGTGTGGCATGAAACTAAATGAGGCTACATATAGTCTTATATATAGATCTGCCCTCCTAAAATATAATTCCTCCATCTGTTCTGCCAAACAGACATATTTCCTCACTCTCATTAACATCCAGTCCTTGTTAACACTTTCCTACCTTTAACTCTCTACTTCATCTCCCACCACCTCCACCTGCTAACTCATTACTGCCCAAAACATTCGCAATAATTTAAAAAATAAGATGGGATCGCCACTGTCCAGATATCTCCCCATTAACATACCATGTCTGCCACACATTCAATACTTTACTCTTTTAACCCTGAGGATTTTGCTAATTTTTTTATGACACACACCTAACAACCTGCCTCCTTGACCCCCCTTCTCTCACAACTATTCCCTCATAACTACTTCAGTCATCCTCTTGCAATATTCTACATTCTCTGCTTCACATTTTTATTCTATCTCCCTCTATTAGCATCTTCCTCTCCCCTCTGAAACATGCACTGGTCATCCCCATACCTAGAAATGCCCCACTGGACCCCACCAGACTGAACAGAATAAAGCTGAAGTGAAGAGTATGCATAGAAAACCCTACTCGTTTGACCTCCAAGACTCAGCTCTTTCCTGGTTCTCCTCCTACCTATCTAGGCACTTCTTCAAAATCACCTACAGCTCTATCTCCTTCTCTCCTCCTCTTTCTATTTGGGTCCCCAAAGGTTCTGTCTTTGGGCCCCTTCTATTCTCTATCTCCACCACCTCCTAGGTCAATTAATAACCTGCAGTCACTTGTAATACCATCTCTTTGCTGATGACATCCAAATCTATCTCTACTCGTCAGCTCACCTTTTCACTCTCCTTGCACATCACTAATTTACTAACTGATATATCAATATGATTGTCACACCACTTCTTAAAGCTCGTAATATTTTCCCCCCATACCCACTTCCCTGACTTTTCAAGATAAAAAACACAACTATTAGTCCCTCCTCTAATTCCAGGGTGGTAGGTGTAATCTTGAACCCTTATGTGTCCTTTCAGCCTCACATCCAATCACTGTCCACATCTCCTTTCTGTTACATTTCCAAAAGATGCCCCTTCTTAACCAATTACACTATTAATTCACTCCCTTGTTATCTCTTGTCTCGACTAATGCAGCTCCCTCCTCATTGGTCTAGCTTTAGGCAGGTCACCAGACAATGAATGCTGCTGCCAAACTCATCCACCTTACCAACTGCCCAGACCCAACTGATAGAATTCAAAATACTAAAATTCGATATCCTTGCATTGTACCACACCTAATTGGCTCCCTGACTTCTTTCACTTTGAATTCTGCTGTACAGAAGACTTCAAGAGACTGATACCAGTTCAAATCCAGGTATTTGCACTGCTTGCATTTACAAAAATACATCTAATGATGTATAGTTTGTGTTTTTATCTTCTTAAATGTTCAAATTTAATTTCCTGCTTAGTAAGGAACATATTTGAAAACTATTTACAGATCTAGTGTGATATGCCTTTTTACAGCATAACTTTTGGAAAACAGCTAAATGCAAAGCTTAAATACATCTGTATACTGTTTTACCAGCCAATGGAATTGTTTTTCTGTACAGCCAGTCTTGTGTTTTACATGTCTCTGCCACACTGCACAGCCAGACAGATTCCTGGTTCAGCAATGTAGCTTTGTGACTTTTCTGCCTTAAACCTACTCAATGAAATAAGAATCATCACTTTTTTCAATGATCAGAGAGTAGTACAATTATTCCACTGGCTATGCAGTGCGACATGTAAATCATGAGTGATTAATACACAAATGCAATTCCTTTCGAGGAAAAGAATAAAGACGGAATGAACTGTTTGCCTGGGGTTCTACTTTACAGAGGTATTCTGGTATCTTAGAATCTGGCACAGTGATATGTCAAGAGGATGTCTTGTCAAAAGGCTATATTAGCTGTAATATATCTCTTACTGAGTGATTTATTTCTGATTTGACAGCAAAGTCCAATTTATATCAGTTGAACTATTGCCTATTCTTCTTTTATGCTTAACATTCTAATTAATATAATCTAAAAAATAAATCAATACATTAAGCTGTGTCTACTTCTTAATAACAAAAAGCAGCCATTGGTATATTAAAAAACCTGCAGATAGGTAATTATTAACAGGTTTTAATTGACTGTATACTTATCTACCTAATTAACATGCACGCCTATTTTACTGGATACGTAGTGGAAAGGTGTTCTAAGAACTGGAGAAAAAGCTGTATTTTCTGCTAATAATGAGCAGTAAATGCTAGATAGACCTGTATGGTATGTATTGGGGCGAGAATGCCCTAACATTTCACTGTTGTAGGTGTGCGTCATGTTCTAATGAGAATTATTCATGTGCTTTATACCAATTAAACATTTTCACAGTCTAAAATGGCAACAGGGCAAAAATAATTACAGTGAAGGAATGCAAACTGTGAATAAGACATCAAACTTTTTCCTCTTATAATATAATATGAAAGTGCATTCACACTTTTTTCTTTCATGGAAAATTAACATGCATATCAAGAAAAATAATAATACATTTGTTTTCTAAAGCAAATATTTTATGTGATGATATTAGGCATACTGTTTCTTAAAATTTTAGTAAAGCCATAAATCAATGATTAGTAAACTAGCACAGTGAGCTAGCATAGTACTTTTGAAGGGACTGAGATAAGTCCTTCTGCTGTCTTCAGAAATTGATAGTTTCCTGGCTATCATGCTGGTCCTCTACCTTCACTACTTAGTCAATGAACACATACTCAGCTGGTGAGGTTAGAATTCCTGATCCACAGACTTGTTCTAGGTTGGTGACTTGCGAAGTCGTAAACCAGACCATCAGCATGAGATCCATGCAAATGGGTTATGCGAAAGACGCATAGGAATAGCATCAAATTAATATATTTTGTGACAGGGTTTTTTTAGGGCCCATTCACACCATTCCAGTGTGGTGCATCAAGTAAAGCACTCATTGATTTGTGCATTATGGCAGTGCCTGTTAAATCAAAATACATGCGTTAGCATGCTGCAATGCTAATAATTTTGAATAACACCCCAGAGCATTAACACAAAGGCAGCTGCAATGCACGTGTATTACAACACATGATAACACACCACTGTCTGTTGTGGTACACTGTGATGACAAAAATGTTGCATGCCCTTTCTTTGGACATTTTAGGGCATTGCCAGTCCAGTCACCTGAATGGGCTACCTTAATGCATCACACATTAACGTGTGAAAAAACTGTTAATACAGAAAAATTGCTGGCTTTATAGCTGCTCCCATTCCAGATGGATGAGTCGGTCCCCTTCGACAACGTTTTGCCTGTGCTGTACCAAAGGGGCAGGTACCTATCTGCCATTTTTCCACCCAGAAGTCCATCCCTGCCCTCCATCAGCATGTGTAAGTTAATGTTTTCATGGGGTTCAACCACACAGTCAGTGGGAGGGTCCACTGATTACAGGCATCTTTTCAGTGTACCGGGTAAATTTTATGGTGGCTAGTAATATAACACTGCTCAAAATGCTGCCTAGTACAAGTGCTTAATATATTACACTCCAGGTTTTTTTTTCTTTAAAAAAACTTGCCCAAGTTCTGCCTCTCAAATTGTGGCCTAATAAAAAATTACTCACATAGTGTGCATGGAGTCTCTACAATATTTCTGGCTTATGTCTCAGAAATAAAATACTCTAAATTGAATTTCATGATAAAACCTGCCTTATCTCTCCCTCTTCATTCATAAAACTGCTTATATAATTTGCAGTAAGTCAATATGTACAATATTTCTGGCTGTTGTCTCTGAAAAAATGCACTCAAATCTTTATCTCACAAGAAAACCTGGACTGTAGCGTTGTGATTTTTATTTGTTTTTGTACACTCCATATTGACATTTTATTAAGTTCGATACAATGTTGAGGGCTTTAGCATTTATGTTTTTTGGAGGTAAACCTACCTTTTAGATCTTTTGTGGCTACTACTTCAAACACTCAATTCTGACCATAAAAAAACAGATATTGCAGCTAAAACTACCTAAATAAACCTTTTTTCAGTTGAAACTAATCCGATTGGGGTGCTGCTGTATTTAAATCAAGCTAAATATAAACGTTAAAAGTTCACACATGCAAAATATGTGATGCCAGAATAAACTGTGAGTAAAGTTCCATAACTCCACATACAGCCTAAAGGCATCTTCCAAGCATTCACAAAGGAATGGTATTATTGTCATGTCACCCTTGAAGTTGCATAGAAAAAAAGATCCTCTCCCTGCTTAACTGTATTTTTTGTTTCATTTCTTTGCATCGGTGCATGTCCCCCATGGCAGTTACCAGGTACTTATACCCTTTGTTTGACAATTCCTTGCCTGTTATTAATATTCATATTCAAAATGTGCTCCTTATGGACTTCAATTACATTTGAAATAAAGTCCTTTGTGACTATTGAGTAATATACTTTTAATAAAATGTTTTTGTGCCTGGAGTAAAAATGACCTGGAGATGTCATGTAAAATGTAATTTGTGATCTTTAAAACTGGTGTATTCACTGTAGGTTTTAATTTTGCTGTGTGGGCTTTACATCCAGTAAGTTCTGGGTGCTTTTGTCAGCTGTATTGCATCTCTACAAATAGCACAGTTTAGCTACTCTAGGGTAAGCAGACATCAGTATAATTACTAGGGATGCACCAATACCGGTTTTTCAGTATTGCGTACGAGTACAGATATTTATCTTTTGGTACTCGCCGATACTGGTACTTCCGCTAGCGTGGAGCTGGCTTCCCATCCAATCTTGATTGCCCAGGAAACTGGCTCCATGCTGTTTGGCCACCTCCATGCTGATTGGCCAGGAAGCTTGCTACATGTTAGCGAAAGTACCGGTATAGGTACTTGGTATCGGCAAGTACCAAAAGATAAGCATCGGTACTCATACTTGATACCGAAAAACCGATCTGGCCAAACAGCATGGGGCTGGCTTCCAGGCCAATCAGGAAGCTGGACAGCAAGTCAATACCCTCCGCACAGCTTACTGATTGGCCAGGAAGCCAGCTCCATGTTCCTTCGCGGCACTGCCGGCCCGTGGAAATCTCCCTCTGACCAAAAGTTCTGGTACCGGATCAGAGCATTTGGACGAGTACGAGCCCAAATGCTCTGTATCGGCACTGATACAGATACTAGTATTAGTATTGGTGCATCTTTATTGCAGGGAAGTCTGTTGCAGAAAGGAAGATAAATACTCAACTCTGGAGAAAATGTGTGGAGGTCTGGGACAGACTATTGTGTGCCATGTCCTTCAGAAATGCAGGATGTAAATCGCCTGCACCTCTAAAGTGCATTTTGTAGCATAAGTGCTGCAGAGGGAGTGTCTGCTGTTAAAAGATGACTGTGTCTATGGTCCTGCTTGTTAGACATGTGCACAGGCAAAAAAATTGTTTTGTTTCGTTTTCATTTGGATTTTTCTTTATTTAGTTTTTCGGGATCAAGGTCCGAAAGTCAATTAGTTTTGGGATTCTGACAAAATTCGTTAGCAGTAGTATGTACGACAGGGAAGGGGTTTGCGCCGGCCAAAAAGCCGAGACGCGCATCTGCCCGCGTACTATTTGGGGCTTCTTTTTCCTCCTACTTGGAAGACGGTAAGCCTGCTAGTGATACCCTCACCGTGTTTGATAAATGGCGGAATGATGGTCAGGCTGAACTTTCGGAGGCAGACTCCCAGGATGATTTTTTCTCGCAGTCTCATTTACCCGAGACCTCCCAGTGGGTGAGCCCCAACTCAGGCTCGTCAGGTGCGCTGCTCTGATCGGCATTCAACCGGCTGATAAAGCGGTCTACGATCCCTCTGGAGTGGTCTTATTTGACCCTACACTCATGATGCACCCCCGTGTGGTTGAATTGTCCCCGCCTCACCACATTACGCAGTATGTCCTGAAATGGCTCCGCCATCCTATAGAAAAGGACGTCAGGAGTGAGTTGAGAGCGGAGTGCCCTAGGCCAAATTTGCCTCATGAAATTGGGCAGACTTCAGAGCCCACCCTATTGACATTTATGTCTCAAACTAAAAAAGATCCTCTCAAGGGACTGGAATAAGGGTCTGTAGTCTACCCAGAACAGGTTCCTCCATTTACTAGGCCCAGTACTGCAGATCCTTTCCCATAAGAATTATGCACTTCTGCACAACACTACCCTAGACCTGCAGATCATCAGGGATTGGGCCTTATGAGTGGTTTGCATTATGGGCAACATGAATGTAGCCATCTCAACTGAACGCAGGAAGGTAGCCCTATTACGCCCGGGATGCCCATCTGGTGGAATTGGGCAACAAGGACTTGGGTCCTGCGGCTGAGGGCCTCTTGTTTAGTGAACCCTTTATTAACCTCCCTGGCGGTATGATTATTCAGGATTTTAGCATCCCAAAGCAGTACATTGTTTTTCATGGACATTTGTTGTTTTATATTGTAGGCCTTTAATATGAACACATATTTGGCGGTGTATTTCTCTTACAATAAGGCTCGAACTAACATCAAGAATCCTTTTCGAGTACAGCCTTGTTTTTCCACCTTAGTCATAGATTACCCATAACCACAGATCTTCCTTCCACCAACATGCCCCCTACAACTGCGGAGGTAGCCAAGCCCGAGATTCCCAGGGTTTCCCCAGGGGATGCTCCACATCAGGTAAGCCAGGTTTTTTTCTTCCCCTTCTTTTCTATTAAAGGTGACAGGCAGACTGGCTTTGTTTGCTCACAACTGGGAGCACATAACCTCAGATCCATGGGTCCTTCAGACGGTTATGGGTTACCTGATCGATTTTGTCAGGCCTCCCTTTCAGGACATTCCTCCTCATCAGGCGTCCAGTTCCCAATGGGACATCGCACTGATCAATGAGGAGCTGCGGTCTCTGTTTCTCAAAGGTGCAATTCAGCGGACACACCCCCCTCTGGTTTTCTCAGCACCAATTGATATAAATTGGATGGCAATAGAACTAAAAACAATGGAGAAGCGCACTACTATCTATTGGTCACACTATTAAAATGTGATTGATGGAGAACGGTGTGCAAAGCTCCTCATAAAAGGGAGAGGGACCCTGTGACTCACAGAAATCAACACAAATAACTGAGGAGCGCTACTACCCTATGCTGGCAGCTCCTATGCTGGCAGCTCCTCAGTTATTTGTGTTGATATAAATTGGACTTTGCTGTCAAATCAGAAATAAATCACTCAGTAAGAGATATATTACAGCTAATATAGCCTTTTGACAAGACATCCTCTTGACATATCACTGTGCCAGATTCTAAGATACCAGAATACCTCTGTAAAGTAGAACCCCAGGCAAACAGTTCATTCCGTCTTTATTCTTTTCCTCTAAAGGAATTGCATTTGTGTATCAATCACTCATTATTTACATGTCGCACTGCATAGCCAGGGGAATAATTGTACTAGTCTCTGATCTTTGAAAAAAGTGATGATTCTAATTTCATTGAGTAGGTTGAAGGCAGAAAAGTGCAAGTCAACAAGAGCTGCATCCAAGCTACTGTAAAATGGCAAGCAGTTCAGATATGAAGTTTGCAATTGCAAAGCTTAACAATACCAACTACCAGCTATGGAAGTTCAAGCTTGAAATGCTGGTCTATCATTTACCTGGATGACCTCCTTATCTTTTCTCACACCAGGCAGACCCTTTGCAAACACACGGATCTTGTGGTGCGGTCACTGCGGGAGCTTGGTTTCTTTATCAATCATTTGAAGTCAGACCTGGTTCCTGCCCAGGTCTTTCATTCCTAGGGTTCCAAATTGACTGCAAATCTTCGACTCTTCGGCTTCTGTCTTCAACGATCTCAGCCATAAAGGGGAGATTTGCAGACTCCTGCGTTTGGACACTTTCCCACTTCGCCTATTGGCTTGTATTGGAGGTCTGCTTTCTTCTTCGATTCAGGCCATTTTTCCCGGGCCGCTGCATTACAGGACCAAAGCACAACATTTGCCCCTCTAACCACCAACCAGTTCGACTCACGGACGAGATTCGCCAGCAGGGCAGCCTTCAGAAATTTTGGGGCCCCTTACACAGCTTTAGGGCTGGGCCCCCCCAAGGCTTTTTTACCACCCGGCTGTCCCATCGACTCCGCCCACCGGTCGTCCCTCCGGCACTGTTACAACTTAATATATGAAGTTGAAATTAGGGCTGCAGCAAACAATTAATTTCAAAATCGATTAGTTAGCCGATTATTAAGTTACCTAATTTCTCCTAAAGATACAGCTGTGAATGCAGCCTAATACACTTATACTCTTCCCTCACATAAAAAAACCTATCCCTGCACATAAAATAATACCCCCCCCCATACACACAGGCATATATACATTAAAAAAACATTGCTGTTTCCCTGAACACAGAGGAGCAACAGCAGAGGAGAGCAGCTTGTTTGTCTTTGCTCGATACTCTGTGTCTCTCTCCTCTCAGTCTCTGTCTGTTACATCCCCACCATCCCTGGGGCCTCTCTCTCTCTCTGACTCTGCAGTATATCAATCTAGTATACCTGGAATGGAGTGCAGCACCACCAGGGGGAAACACTTACCTTTCCCATCCAGGCAGTCGGACTCGGCAGGCGGCAGCAGACATGCTCGTCTTCTTCCTCCACGCTTCTGCCCGACAAACTAAGCCCTGTAGGCACTAAGCTCAGGGGAAGATACCAATTGCGCAGGGGGGGGCCCGGGACCAGGCAAATTTAACTGTTAATATAATTCTATATGAAAAAATGATGGCTTGGAGCTACGGGCCCCCCTAGCGGCTGGGGCCCCTGAAAATTGTATCGGCCGTACCCCCCTGACGGCGGCCCTGTTCGCCAGGAGCTCCAATGGTGGTTACTCAACATGGACGCCTGGAATGGCAGAATTTTAACAAAGACAGGGATTCCTGGAAAGCCTAGTCTTCAGTCTGTCCCTATCCTTTCGACATTCCCTGGAAATCCCAGTCTTCAGTTTGTCCCTATCCTTTGGACATTCCCTGGAAATCCCAGTCTTCAGTCTGTCCCTATCCTTTTGGATTGTCCCTGGAAGTCCTGGTCATCTCTCTGTCCCTGACGTTTGTTTTGTCTGTTGTATGTGTGTCTGCAACCTGTCCAGAACTCTGGCCTTCTCAACCCTTCTTGGCTGTTTAGTGAGTTGGGTGAACATGGGAATTGTGACCTGGGGTCAGCATGCAGCCAAGTCCCTCTCCACTATCAGAAGTTTGTCACGATTAGGGCACTGGAGCACCAGGAATCGTAAACTCCGGGTCTTGCGGAGCAGTATATTGTGACTGAATTATGAATGGGCAGGAATATGGGTTTCTGAAGATGCAGGGACAGTGTGACCGCACAATAAACAACTGTGTGCCAGAGTCGCAGGATCTAAGGAGCCACCTGGTCTTCACCAGAGCCACTGATGGTGTGAATGTTTTAGCTGCAGGGCAGCTCCCAGGTTGCGGCTCTCTGACAAACCCGTGCAGGCACAGTGCCTGCGGGTACTCAGGGACCACAGCACACATGACAAGGAACAGGGTGCATACAGGATACAAGATACAGAAAACAGGCACTAGAGGGAAGACACAGGGAACATGCGTGGCACAGGTAGCAGGTAACAGAAGGGAACACACAACAGGTGTACCCACAGAGACAAGAGATACACAGGAACAGCAGAGGAAAACGCACAAGAGAAAGGAGGGAAGTGCACAATAGTGCAGAGCACATTAACCACAGGAAGCAGGAGCAGAAGCCAACCACAAACAGATCAGGGAGAAATGCTGTGGAGGGAACACACAGCCACAGCAAACAAAAGAGAGAGACGGACAGAAAACAGAGGGAATGAAAGAGCGCAGCAGGAAGGGAACACTGAAACCAACAAGAGCAAACAAAGGCACAAAATGCAAGGTATAGTCAAGCGGCATAGCCACAGCAAACAGAGAGGTCTAGCTACTAGCGTGGAGACATGTTGCTCCAACGCTAAAGCACAGGTGCACAAGCCTTTTAACACCTAGGTTCAGGGTGGACTGACAGGAAACCGAGCAGCTCGGACAGGATGCAAAACCCGGCGCCGGATCAATGTACAAGGAACTGTGACAGAACTCTGGTGATAACCGGCTGGCCCTTAGATTCCACATCCTGGGGGACCCCATGCCACCTACCTAGCATTGCAGCACCCTGTCTACTACCTTGACCCACCAGCAGAGCCGGCGCTAGTGTACAAGCAACACAAGCAGTCGTCTGAGGGCGCTGGTGGGGAGGGCGGAAAAATCGGAGCAGAGACCCAGCAGTCAAACATCCTGAGATACTGTAGATCAGTTATTGAGCTCCGTCCAGTGTGATGTGTGACGGCCCAACCTAATGTAGTGTGAATAAGGCCTAAAAGGTTTCTATACCATCAACTACTATTTTCATATCTCACAGCACTCAAAAAAAAAACTGCATTTATGCCGCATAATCCTGTCCACATACATTTAATTTTACACAACTATACTACAATATTTTATTCAGGAATAAAAAATGCTTCCCTTTTAACTTCTAACCCTAACTTTATTGCTCACCCTACAACATCCACCCCCTAAAAAACAAAAACAAAAAAAACACAATATGACGCTTGCCCATCATGATGCCACAGCGCATTCCATACCCACTAAACCATGTTTAAAGAAAATACATGTCAACATTCACACCATCCACCTACCTTCATCTCCCAGTCCCATGACATGAACACACTTTACCACCTAATTGGACCCTCCCCATGCACTGCAATTCCTGCTACCACATTGCCACTGAGTTCCACTGAGGTGCAATTGCATGCACTGTTTTTTCCAATTGCACCACATCAACACACAGCCCTGCTGAGACCCTACACAGCCCCCCTGAGACTCTACAAAGCCCTTCTAAAACCTTACAAAGCCCTCCAGAGACTCTTCACAGCCCTCCTCCTGAGACCCAGCACAACTGATGTTATTATAATAATAGCTACAGTTATAGAGGACTACAAACCCCAGCAGTACATTATAAAGCAATGCCGAATTACAACAGGGTATAGAGGACTACAGATCCCAGCAATACATCATACAGCGATGCAGAATAATACTATTATTCTGCATTCCTGTATAATGTGTTGTTGTGATTTGTAGTCTTCTATAGCCGGTTGCCATTCAGTATTGCTGTACAATGTATTTCTGAGATTTTTAGTCCCTCTACACTGGAGTCAGTGGCAGAATTACCAGGGTGCACGGTTGCAGCAGGAACCAGGCCCTTGAGCTCTACCACTGTCCTAAAATCATTACTCTGTATTGTAGTAGAAAAACTCAAGCAAAACAAATGGCAAACGCACTCATCAATTTGTTACCAGCTTTACAGCAAGGTGCACATGGAAGGGCTTAATACAGTACAAAGCAAAAAGTTTCCAAGCATACTCACCAGCCAGCATGCAAAAAAACTTGCCTCACCGCTAAGGTTAAAAACAGAGGTTTAGATACACGTCTTCTGCAGAAAATGTGAAAGCTGTTTTTAACCTTAGCGGTGAGACAAGTTTTTTTGCATGCTGGCTGGTGAGTGTGCTTGGAAACTTTTTGCTTTGTACTGTATTAAGCCCTTCCATGTGCACCTTGCTGTAAAGTTGGTAACAAATTGATGAGTGCGTTTGCCATTTGTTTTGCTTGACTGATTTGGTGCAGTGATGCATGGGGGGTCTCAGCTGCCGTTGTGATTTGCGGGGTCCCTTGTGCGTCCCTGTGCCTTTAAGGGAGGTTGGGCTTCCTCCTGACAAACCTGCAGCCAATTTGTTCTTTTGCCACATGTGCTCCAAGATGGAGACTCTGATAGTTTAGAATTAGGACTTCACTATACACTGAGTGGCCAGATTATTATGACCACCCCATCAGTACTTCGTTGGGCCACGAGATGACTTCGTTGGGCCGCCTCGTGACTCCAAGAGATGTTGAAAGGTGATGCGAGGAATCTGACACTGCACTGTTGCCCTTCTGTTGTCTTGTACCAGTCTTGCCACTCTCCGTTCTGCCGTAACATAGACCAGTCACTGACGGCCACAATTCGCACGTTAAGACCCAGATTTTCGTCTGACAGTCCAGTCTTTAAACACTTTATCAATGAGCCCCTCTTGAACATTTAACGAATTCTGCTGTTTTGCTGATACTCACTCCATGGCTCGCGCCAACAATCATCCCACGTTTAAAGGCTGTTAACTCACATTGTTTACCCATATCTTCAGGAAAAAATCACTTCTACTGTCGTGGTAAACAACCTGCTTCCCTATTTATAATGGTCTGGCCCTCTAACAACTTAAGCGCAAAATTATAGCTAATTATAGCTAATTTGCCTACAAACGTCAGGTGGTCATAATAAACTGGCCACTCAGTTTATTGAGGTGCCTTGGAGTTGCAATCGGACCATGTTTCATGTTACACCCTAAATATGGGTGTTACATAAATCATGGTCAGAAAAGTTAACTTAGCCTTTAAAGTGCAGTCTGCTCCTAGTGAGGAAATGCCTCCAGGTCTTTGGGTAGACTGAGCAATGTGGTCAGGGCCGGCACTGGTGTAAGGCTGCATAGGGTGTCAGGGGCGCAAAAATGCACCTTCGTCTGTATAGGTAAAAATCCTTGCACCGGGCCTGCCTACCAGCCTAATCTGTCTTCCCCTGCCTCATTCAGTTCCGATGCTCTGTTGCCTGCTAGTACTCCAGCTCTGGGAGTTGTTAGCCAACACTGCTTGCACTCTTATCTCTAAGTGTCCCTGCCTGTGTAGTAGATAGGGTCCACATACCTGATTCCAGTTTATACCTGTGAGCCCCGATCCGTGACTGTGGTGACTCATTGGACATTAGCCTGCTGGAGCCGAGGGGGAGAGAGAATGTAAGGACCGATCTAACAGTCAGCCAGCTCCAAGGATCAGGTGAGTATAACATTTTATTTTCACACCTAGATGAAAACAAGTACTTAAATGGTAATTCCACTTTACCAGGATGGGAAATGGAATTATCCCCACCATTTTGCCCCCTCCCCTCCCCCCAATGCAAGGGTTAATGTTTTTCCTGAAGTTCTTCTGTGATGTTATGTAGTACAATCAAAGACAAATATTCAGCAAACTGTTGGAATCTGGGACATACTGTACATACCTCCCATCCTTGATACAGTTGTCACTGTATGTAATTAATAGTTGTTAGGGTGGAAAATGGGTCTCTGGTTTTCTCACTCATTTAGCATGAGTGAATATACTGTATAACCTGATATTTCTGCCTATGAATATATTCATTATGTGATTCACAGTGACATTCATTTCTTTATAGATTCATCTTTGCAACCTCGTGAACAATGTTCTTTTGCCAGTGCCTTTTTTTCGAATGGATAATTTGCTATACTGCTGCTTTATTCATATATATACTGTAAATTAGTACAAATTGCTGTAATAAGTGAATATTCAAAAATACACCATGGGAAATAAAGACATAGGTAATAACTTGAAAGAACAATGAAACCATAATGTTCCTATTCTGGGACTGTACCTGGACATTTAAGGATATTATATTTCATGCACCAGGAGGCAAATAAATAAGTAAAATACTTCATATTCATTTCAGAATCAGCATTTATTTAATAATAGCATATTTTCATATATTTGGTTTAAAGGATGTAAATCTTTAGGAACTAAAGGAACTAAATCTTTAGGAACAAAAACAGTAGACTAAGTAGCAACAAACTTTGTAGGTCCCAGGTCTGATCTGGAATTAAGGATGCTGATCTTTTCTGCCTTACTGCACTGAAAAAAAGTAACATTATCTTCATGTGCTAACAAAATGATGTTAAACCCTATTTTATTTTTTGATAATTGAGATGCTGAAGACTTGCATTGTGTGCTTCTTTTTATGAAGCTTCTTCATTTCCATCTCCTCATTTCACCAGCATTCCCCATCTCTGGCCTTGATTTACGATGTAAGGGTGGCTCCTTGCTCCTATGGAGTCCCCTTGGAGTCACTCTTACGTGCGTGCGCCCGGTACATGCCATACATGCACAGGCAGCGTAGAAGAATAGCAATGAGGTGACAGTGATGCCGGCGCATATGCGTGACGGTAAAAGGAATGATAGGACATGTAGTCCCGAGTGTTGGAAATACAACAGCATATACTGATATGTCTTTTCAGCTGTAGATGGCGTTGTAGTGCAATGTTAGACTCCATGTGTATGCTTATCTATGATACACATGAAGGTCTTTTTTTCTATGTTTTCTTCACAATGCTGTATGCATACAGTACGTGTAATGTTCTTCTAAGCAAGTAAAACTTAATTCCTCAAGATCTCACTGCTTCATCCAGACACATAATCAACACCAAGGAGGGAATCACAGTGTGCGCTCCCCAGCAGGAAGTTCCTGGAAGCTGCACAGAGGACACTGGAGGCTGCACATATTCACATGAAGTAAACGGAAGTGTGTATGGGCATTCTAGGAAAGAATCTTTAATTGACAAGTGATTAATAAGGCAAGCGGAATGTATTTGAAGAAAAAAAGGCATTAGTACAACTTTAACTTGAAGAGGCTTTGAGGCTCCTAAGTAGAAATGAGGCTCGGTACTTCAGTAGATTGATGGACGACAGGATTGATGATAAATCTGCACCAAGGGGCTTTTTGCAGGTCTAGGGCATCCCCAAACATGTTATTTAAAATAATTTTTAATATACATACGGTAATTTTATGCATAAATAAGCTGCTCAGTGGCGGAACAATCGCCATAGCGACCCAGGCGGCCGCTATGGGGCCCGGGCACAGGGGGGCCTGGCCAAAACATGCCCCTGATGCCATGTGGGTCACCTGGGTGGCTATGTCATCTCAGGCTGCTGGCTGTCACTGGCGGCTGTGTGGAGGAACGTGTCGCTGTTCAGATCACTGACAACCTGTCAGTGATGTATTTACGCCCCTGAAGCTGCTCCCTTGCATTGGTACATCATGTTCCCCAGGGCACTTCACAGCTTCCATACTCTTTGTTTGACAACCCCTAGCCTATCAGTTTAAGCAGTAATAAAAGACCAGCTCCTCGCCCAATGGAATTTTGCATTGGAACATGTCTCGCAGGGCATACCCGGCTACCCATGTGCTTTGTTTGATTTTTTTGGAGGGGGAGTAAATAAATACTCAAGCAAGCACTGGATCTGACATTTACCAGCAAATGGTATTTTCTGTCTTTCTCAAATGTCACTTTTGCTTGTGTACATCCTGCTGATTCAACACTTCACATGTAGGTTTAGGGCATCATGCATATATTTTGTTATTTAAAAAGTATTTTGCATCTTAATGTTTCATTTTAAGCATAATTCAGCTGATCCTTGTAAAATAAAATTTTTAAGAAACTTTTCTTTGCAGTGGCATGTGTTCCCAGGGAAGCACTCAGCTTCCCATACCCTTTGTTTGACAATCTCTTGCCTATCAGCCTAGCAAATACAGATAATTAACTTTGAAGATTTGGATACCATTGACTTGAAATGGGTTTGAATTGACATTTGACCTTTACACTCAAAACTCAAATTCCACCAATGCATCCCTCTATCTATGCTGATTAAAAATATCATAGACATGTCAGGTATAAAATGCTGTGATATTGAAATACTTACTGTTGCAGAGCATTCACTACCTGCTTTGAAAGTGCAAATTACTTCAGTTTGCAAACACAATGCACATTGGCATTGCTTTATCATTGAAATGAGATCTCGTTCATGAAAAAAAAAAGAAAATGGCTGTGAGATCTTGCGAGATTACTCTTTACAGCATGCACTGTGGATTGGTAGTTTCGTTTTATCATATACGCATGTGCGAGAATAGTGGTGCATAATTAGAAGGGGGTGGGACCGTGGTAAATAATGAATGGTGAAGGCGTGGAAGGAGCGGCTTTTCCCTCATCAAACATGGCTGTTCGTTGCGGTGCCAACATTTAAACATAAAAGAAGGTATTTATGAAAATGGGTAAGGCGTTTTAAATTAGTTTAATTTGTTTATTGTTTAGTAATGCTTATGGGAATGGTTTTTTTTTAGATATTCCATACTGCGGTGTAAAGGTCTGAACTTCTCAGAAACTGAACCCAAGTACCTTCACTCATTACTCCCAAGTTTGTTATAGTGTAAGGCAGGGCTCAAAATTTCAGGTCCTGAGCTACTAGCCAGGCCTTAAAAGTTACTCACCACCAGTTGCCCTGCCTGAACCCACCCCATCCCATCTTATCCTGCCCATCTCCCCTCCTTTAACATCACCCTCTCCCACCTTTAATTCAGCCATTTAAAAAAAGAAATACAAATAAACCCACCAGACAAATAATAAGGGTATAACACACACACGGCACAACACATGGCATATCACACACACAGTACAACGCACAGCATATCACACACATGGCATTACACACATACAGAGCATAAGACACAAAGCATAACAAACACAAATAGCACAACACACAGGACATTACACACACAGCACACGGCATATCACACAGGGCATTACACACACAGCACAAACCACAGGGTGTAATACACACTGCACAACACATACACAGCACAACACACAGGGCATGACATAAACACACAGAGTGCAACGCACAGGGCATTATACACACACAGCATTACACATACACAGACAGAAGTCACATCACAACACACAGGGCATAACAAACATACACACACACACGCAGGACACAGCACACATACAAGGCACCCAGACCCACATCTATGCCCCCCATCTAATTACTTGCTGGCAGGGGCCTGGCACTTGAGCTTAAGCCAGACCCACTGCATAATTAGGGCTCCTCTAGTGCACGGTCAGTTAGTCCTCTGCTGGGCTTACCGTGTGCATTTCCCTGTTAAAGTTGGGCGCATTGCGGCGGCCATCTTTACTAAGGTTTATAACGCGGACCCAAGTGTATGTCCACCTGGTTAAGGACCTTAGTAGAGATGGCCGTCGTTATGCGGCCATCTTTAACATGGGCAAGGCACACGGAGGTGAGCCGCCTTGAACTCCTCCAGGAGTTGAACACTCAGTCCTTGACTAAGCGCCTGACTAAGTGAATTAATTTCCACTCGCCCCCACACAATTTTCACTAGCAAATTGCGAGGAGGGGGTAGAAATTTTAAACCCTGGTGTAAGGTATAAGATTGTGTGATAGATGTAATTAATATTGAGAATCCTTATAGGTTTAGACACTTCACTAGTTAATAATTTAAACCTCAGACAAACAGCTAAATACACAGATGAAATACTGATGAATACAGATGGATATTTTAGAGCTGTTTTATCTGCGAAAGGATTTTTATTTTTGTTCTTTCATTCCTCAGATTTACATAGCTCTAGGGCACATCACAACCTGCATGGAGACCTGGCTTTTCCTTGCGTAATATAACTAGATCTTGTACCTGCATCCAGCTTCTGACTGGACAGTGGAAGGGGGAGAAGCACATTAAACAGGTTATCCCTCTGCTCTCTTTTCCTATCTGTATATTCCTTGTTAGCACATACTGTAAGCACTGCAGCACACCTGATTGGCTCCTTTTGATACTGCTCCTTCTACCACTCAAAGCTCTGCTATACAGGGAATGCAAGAGGTAGAATACTAAGTCAAATTACTAATGAACATTACAAATATATTAATACTACATATATGTTTGCATTATGCAATATGTCTGCATAATAATGCTTAAGGTCTTAATCTCATAATGTCTGCATAATGCAATATGTGTGCATAAAACACTCCATTTATATATATGCAGATTGTAATGTGGAGAGTGCAATGTCCCACATTGTGTCCTTATTGTGGCAAAAAACACACTGTGGAGAGGAAAATACCACTGTCATGTGACCTGGATTTTGCTCACATGACAATAAAAAGGAGCTGTCCTCTTCTAATAATATAAAAAAGGTGGTTAATAACAGAGGTGGTGCATGTGTGGGACATTAAGTGTGTCTGCTCAGAGCGGACATTGTTGGGTTTAGTTACAAAGTCTCTGTCTGGGAACCCGGGGTGCCGCTCCTGCGCCACCAGGCTCGCCAGCGCTAGCGCAGGGCAGGGTTTCCGCTGCTCCTGGCAGGACTCCTGGTGCCGGGGCCGCCGGCGCGAATGCGCGAAATGCGCCACGCACGTGGTGCACAGGTACACAATTCACTTATACTGTGTATGATATAAGAACTTTAGCAAAACTGCAGCCCTCTCTGTAAAAACAAATTTAGATCTAAAGTTAAAGCAGCAGCTAAGCAGAGTTGAAATACATATACAGCATGAAAACTATTTTATCTGCCAAATAAGTTGTAACTGTAGTTGTATTCTGCCATTCTTGTGATTCATTCACCTTTGCTACACATGATAGCATGGCTGATTACCTCTCTTTTCTCTATTGCAATTGAGCAAAACAGTTTGATCACAAACCTTCTCCCAGTCTGTAAATTGTCCTCGCCATGTGATAAAACCGGGCAGTTATTGAACTTTTAACTTTTGCCCTTACTTGCTTCTTTCCTGTGGCTTTCCAATCAGGCTCAGTCTCCCATGAGATAATGACCCTGCTCATATGCCTTTAAATAAGGTGTTCTTCAGGGAGTACCATTATCTGTGTTTTCGGATGTGGCATGACTTTATTATGATACAGTATATGGGAAGTAGGTGACTTTATTATGATATTAGTCTGGCTTTTCCTCTCTCTTTTCTATGGTATGGTTTCTTATGTTTTTTCTTCCTTAGTTCCCAGTGCCATGTCGGATCATGCTATCCCTAAAGACACTGCCTCTTTTCATAGATAAGTGCTGGGTAAGTAGTTTAAAAACAGAGAGACAGTAAGGCCAGTAACTCATTACAATGTTATGATTTTTCAGCTTGCCTCACAAAGATTGTCACCAAGATTTTCACGTGTCGTGGATCTATGTCTTCTTCTCAGCAAAACTTGCATAGACGAGGCAGCTCCTGCTACTACATCAAATGCATCACCTGAATGTTACCACACATGCCAATCCTGCCTATCAGAGGCTACCTGGGAACACCCTTCCGCTACTTCTAATTTTGTAGCCATTATTAAAGAATCAGTTAAAGATTGTATGAAAGAGTTGTTGGAAGCTAATTCTATACAACCAGGTAAAAGGATAGTTCAGATGATGAGTATTCAGATAACCCTGGAAAACCTGGTGGCCAAATGTTTTACCAGGTGTGTTTTTTCTGCTGTTGATCCATTGTAAAAGGCTGCAAACAGGTGATTGACTGGAAGGAGAAAGTGCCTTCAAAAGTGTGAAAATACTTTACCCACCTGAAGAAGCAGGTGGGTAAAGGAGAGGTTCCCTATAAGCAGAGGTTCCTTATATGGAAGAGATTAAGGATATAATTTTGGATGAATGGAAAAGGGTGTATAAGAAAGTGTATTTAAACAACCAACAGGCAAAATTATATCCATTCAAAGAAGATAATCTCTCCTCTGTTAGTCAATGCAAGCATTATTAGACTAGCAGGGCATGTAACTCTACCAATGGAAGACGTGGTCTCCTTCGGGGCCCTAACCACAGTCTCAAGATCTATTTCAGCTTGGACCCATAACATTGAAAAGGCTCTAAAATACGAGGTGGACAAAGAACATATTATTAGTACTGTTGCAGAACTCAAGCTAGCAAGCGATTTTCTGCATTGACAGATGTTATTAGATGATTATTAGCTTCTAGAACCATGCTAGCATCTGTTCTGTTACAGCAAATCATGCCCTTTTGCTAAAACCATGGTCTGCATATTACATGTCCAAGACCAATTAGTGCAGAATCCCATTTGATGGCATTAACGTCTTCGGAGGTAAGTTAGATACGACCATAGAGAAAGTCATAGCTGGAAAATCAGGCATGCTCCCCAGGACAGAAGGACACATTGCCCAAGACAACCTTCCGACAAAAGATCTTTCAAAAACAAAATAAAGGGTACATGTTTCTATAGACCGGGTCATGAGTACAGAAGGGGTTGGAATGGCGCACGGTCAATCCTCTTGAAATTATCTAAACAAAACACATCCGCCACATCCCAGGATCCTAGCAAACCCTTTTGAAGGTGCACCAGGCTACTCTCTTGCAAGAGGCGCTGTCTAAGCTATTTTGCCACAAGGTGGTCAGAGATTGTAGAGGACTCTTTGAAATACCAGCGATGACCTGAAGAAATTGTGGAAATTCCCAAAGTGTCCTCCCTGAGATTATTTTGTTTTGCCGCATTTCTACCATGATTGTATTGAGATTTTGCAGCGATTTTGGCGCTTTTCTAAAGCTCAACATAGGCTTACTGGTGCGTTCCAGTGCACTTGCATGCGTTTGTATGTGTTTTTTGATGCATTTCCATGCGTTCCAGTGCATTCCAGACCAGGGAAAATGAGACAAGCAGTATTTTTTGTCTGGTCCGGATTGGACTGTGCTGGTGTGAACAGAGCCCAGAAATACCATAGGGATAGATTGGGATGCTTTTTTGGTCCGGGAACGAACTTATCTGGTCTGGACATGATCCGGGCATGGTGTGAACAAGCTCTTAGTATGGAAATTAACTTTCAGGGAAAATCTTCAATTAGCTAAACCCAATTAATAGAATTAAACCAGCCCAAATCTCGCAATCCAACTAAACAAACTCTTCTTCGTTGGACTGTAAATTTGCTCTTTTGTTATTACATGCATTTGGAGCTTAATGCAAACCCTACATGTCCTACATTTAATCTGTGATGCTTTTAATGGAAGCATAAAATATATCTCTAATTCCTCTGTATGACAGCTTTGAGAAAATTACATATCAATAGATAAATTAGATGATTGCCATGGAAACTGTTTATTAAAGCAGCACTTTGATATAATGAGACAAGGAAGCTTAACAATTAAATAAACTCAATTTATGCCTAAAAGCATTGAATATTATTTGGAAAAAAATGGAAATGTCATTTTCTGTAATAATGCTTTAAATTATGTGATGAAAGACAGGCTAAAAATTAATGGTTTAAACATCACTAATATATTAGCATGTTTAATACATGGTTTTGATTTTCAGCTGCAAAACAGTATCTAGCAAAAATATGTGTCAGGCATATGCTGTACAGCCCAATATAAGTCATACATTGCTACATAAATCCATACACTATATCAACAAAATAGGATATTGATAGCTGTGCCTGATGACTGACATATCACAAATCAGAAGCGACACAGCAATAAGACAATATACGTATTGATAAACTGACTCTGGTATAAGACATACGGGGAAACTAGACATCATTTGCAGCATATGAAATATAAGGGACATGATGTACTGGTTATAGTGTCAGTGAAAAATGTTCTTCGTGTAGTCATTTAAAGATCTTTTATTAAAACAAAGTGTCCTAACAACATGACAGACTGCAAAAGAACATCTGTTTTGTGCACATATCTTTCAAGCAGAAGAATGAGAATATAATCTGCGCAATGTAAAATAAAATTGCTTATAGACAATGATATCCCCAGTGCATTAATTACTATGGAAATTTGATAAACTAAGGGAGAAGTAAATTAGTTTGTTCTTAAAGCCAGCTTTCTTTACTTTATGCTTCCAGGTCAGAAACAAAAGAGAGTTCTTTCTGAACATAGCCACAGGGGATCAGGAACACACTGAATATGTCTGTTGTGAAGAGACTGGTTAAAAATAACCTTTTTAAAGTAAAAGTGAAGGGAAGCTGCAGTATCTATGGGTATTGATAGCATTATTATTGTCCATGAATCCGTTAGGGAAAAGAACCTTCTCAATATGTCCATGTAACCATCGTCTCTGGGACAAAAAGAGAAGTGCTAAATCTTACATTAATTGCTGGAACAGTAGGGGAGGTAAAATGTTCCAAAGGGATCATTTGTTCTAGTGACAAGGCAGAGGCCAGTGACTTTGGAGAGCATAGACTCACACCATAGCATAGCATGCTTAATGTTTATGTCCAGTATGTCCATATTTTGGATAGAGTGGGGAGGGTTTAGAATCCCTGATAGCTTTTACTGCTACCCTGGGGACTTTCTATCCCACTTACAACAATTTTACTAGACAGAAGGTGATGGGAAATTGCCAACAAATACCAGACAGGAAAAAAACAACTTTTTTTAGATTAGTAAATACGTTAGAATGGTCAGAGTTTTATTTCTTTTTTTGTATGACTGTTGCAGGTTTTTCCTCTTTGTCCACCTGGACACATGTGAGGAAAATCTTTCTAATGGTGCCCTGAACAACAGTAAAAATTGGATAGATTGGACAATTGGATTCTTTCTCCTGCTATCCAAAAGAAAAATAATGGCTTAATATCCACTCTAATTAAATGTCGTTTTAACTGTTTTGTAGTAGACCTGACAATTTCCATGTTAGTATAAACAAACTCTTGCTTGAGCATTGCTTTGTGTGCTTCATGTTTTTTCCTTCTTACTGAGTTTTTTTTTTACAGTTTTATTTTTGGTTTGTTTTAAAGAACTGTTTATAAATATAAATACTATATTAACCAAGATGTCAAGAGTGTTGAGCTTGCTGTTATCCATTTTAATTCAAACTGACACCCCAAGGGTTGTCTAAACATTCTCTGTACTACATACTGTACATATAAAGTATAGTATATTATAGTACATATAAAAGCAGTAGGTAATGCATTGAAAGGATAGTTACTGTAAACATTACTGACTCGCATATTGTGCAGGAACTATTATGCACAATTTTTACATATCAGATATATATATATTTCCAGTACTTGGTTCTTTAATCCCAACTCTCAAGATGTTTAAGAAACAAAAAAAATATTCTTCTCTTCTGTAATAGAAAACTAAACCAAGTCCCAATTGCTTACTTGAAATGTTGGTCGATAGTTCCTTCTTGTGATTTTCAGTTGCCCATGTTGCTTCCTGGTGATGTGGACGCTGCCAAGGAGTTTGCATGCTCTCCCTGTGCTTGTGTGGGTTTCCTCTGGGTGCTCCGGTTTCCTTCCACACTCCAAAGACATGCTGGTAGGTTAATTGGCTCCTCTCTAAGTTGGCCCTCTATGTATGCATGTGAGATAGATTGTAAGCTCGTTGAGGGCAGGGACTGATGTGAATGTGCAACTATGTAAAGTGCTGTGTAAATTGTCGGCGCTATATAAATACTTGTAATAAATAAATAAATTAATTAAATTAATTGGCTGATGGAAGTGTACGCCACATGGGTCCCCACTAGGTTCTTTAGTATTAAAGATGCAGTGGCATGATGTCACAAGGCTGTGCCAACAAGATTGGTCAGCTAAGCAAAAGAGAGAAGTGTGGTGTTGCTAGCAAGCACTGGTCTCCATCACCATGCAGCACCACGGAGGGCCAATGACCAGTGGAGTCCACTGAGTAATTTTGGGTTTTTTTTTAAACAAAAAACAAACACAGATTAGCTAGGTAGAGGAAAATTGGAAACAGTGCTTTTTTTGCAGATGAGCTTTAAGGGGGCTAATATGGCAAAAATGTTTCTGTATTTTTCTGATTTAACCAAAGCAATGAATGAAGAAATGTGTCTGGTTGTTCTCAACACATCATGGTTCTTTTTAATCACGGTTTGTAAGCATTTTTTATTTATTATCAGTGGATGTCAGAAGGAACTCTAGGGATGAACTCCAGGCTACCCCTGCACTGCAAGTGTTAAGTGCTCGTTTTGGTTTAGGGCCAAAAATAAAGAAAATATACTCACCTGATTCATGGACCTGTCTGGCTGCATGTCCGGTCCCCATAGCCTCTTCTCCCCTGGGCTCCAACATTCTAAGGACCTATGACTAATCTAATGCAGGCCCATTAGACGTGAGGATGCCAAAGGACACACCACGGTGGGAGTGGAGGATGAGAGAGGTGAGCACTGATTGCCGCAGGATCAAGGATCAGGTGAGTATATCTTCATTATTTTTACTCCTAGACCAAAATGAGTAGTTAACCATTGCAGCCCCACTGCAAGTGTTATATTGAAAACAATCCTGGAATTCTTCTTTCAGCTACAAATCAATCAGCATGGCCATGAAATGTAAAAAAAAAAGTATCCTTTAATGTAATCCACTTAAAAATAACGCAAGGCAGGTACAAAACGATGTTTCTCTGGATGAAGCATTTCAACAAATGAAACTGTATTAAATTAAGTGTAAAAAAAGTCAAAGGTTAAATCACATATCACCTGAATGGCATCACCTCCTGCCATTTCAACCAACCAATTAAACCAATTTTCAAAACATACCATCTGATATTTAAAGCAGCATACCAATGAGTATTAGTGAGTCTTCAGAGACTAGGTCATACAAGGGGCTAGACCTGGAAAGCAATCTGCAACTGACTAAAACAGCACACAGAGGTCTGGAAAGCACCACAAGCAGAGACCAGTGCCCGGAGGTCACATTCCAGAAAGGCCCCACACTTATCCAGTTGAGCGGGGTCAGGCTAACTCGTGGGGAAGCCATGGGAGCTCACAAAATCCATTTTTAATCTGTTATAATTTCAGTGTCAGTACAATTATGTTTAGGATGGGTCAAATCCCAACTGAAATAGCCTTTGTAATATGTTTTAGATGACAGCTGTTAGTCCTCAGCAGGGAATTCTCCACTGAAAAAAATATACGTAGATGTTTTGACACTATTGCTGTGCTTCACAAAACATATTCTAAATTCTTTACACAAAATTGTCCTAATAGAATATTTTGTGCATGCTTGTCACGCTTCTTCCCTGATTCTATGGCTTAAAGGAAGTATTAAGCTGTGTGGAAGAGTGAACAGGCCCTGAATAATGAGGATGCCTGGTTTGAAATAAAAAAAAAAGGAAAATACTGTTTTTTTCTAAAGTGGCAAATGGTACACTTTGCTGAAATGAACTCTAGTGGAATAACCACTAAAGAGCCGAAGGATGTAGCCCTACGCTCAGATAATCCTTTGGCTCGCTTCGGTTTCACATTAGCCCATACAGCAGCCGAAGCACACAGGCGCGCCAAAGGCATATGCTTCGGCTCGGCACAGCCAAAGACACTGCCGAAGTGGGGGAGAATGGTCTGCCAGTCCTAGGTAGCAAACAGAATGATTGAGCCGAATGCTGAGCTGACAGTTTGGCAATTCACTCTCTGCTGTTTGGCCCCTATGAGAATAAGGGTGAACAGCCGAACGTTCGTCTCAGCCGATCCAGATGTTGCATCGGCTCACTTCACTTTCCGTCGGTTAAGCCGAACGTACTAAGGCTGTTCAGCTGAACCGAAGGGAAGTGAAAAGAGCTGAATACAGCCCTTGCACGGCTAGAAATATATGTACAGAGCTGCTGTGAATGGCCGAACAGGCTTCGGCTCACTTCACTACGACTCAATTATTGATTCGGCTGCCTTCGGCATTTTAATGAATAACCCCCTAAGACAAATTGACACAGAATAAATAGCATGTAACCTGGTCCTTCTCTTTCTCATGCACATGAAATATATGAGTTTATGCTTTAAAAATAGCATAATAAAAACTGTATAGAAATAATAGTACATTACATACATACAGGGCCTGTGCTGCCACTAGGCAAACTAGGCAGCTGCCTAGGGCGCACTGCTGCCTAGGGCGCAGCCTCGACCACTGACCCACCCACGGTGCCCCCTGTCTATTTCAAATTGCAAAAGCCATTAGCAGCCTGGCTTTTGCACCTGCCCACTGAGCAGAGTAGCAGAACTGATAGACATACTCTCTCACGTCTACTAATCTGGTCAATGGGTGGGGTTACAGTAGCAAGTCTGCTACTGGCTATTTCAAATGAAAATAGCCAATAGCTGTCTTGCTATTGCTCCTGTCTGCTTACATCCAACACAAAATAGTCTAGCACCGGCCTTGCATACACATGCAGACAGAACTCAGCTAAAGAAAAATATGTAGCAAAGTAAAACTGATCTACACACTTACTGATAGATTACTTACATCTGGGTCTCTGGCAGTAAAGAGCTCTAAAGGGCTGATGCATGCTTCAATTGAAGCTTTTAATGTAGCCTTTCTTTCTTTTTTGTCCACACGACCAAGTGATATTTCCTTCCTTCCTAAACAAGCCAACCATTCTTGCTTCCTCTTAACACGTACATTCAAACTCATAATCCCTGTCTAACTAGATTTAAACATTTGACTTCCTTTGATCAAACCAGTAGGGATAAGATTCAGGTTCAGATCAAGAAACAGCAACAAACTACCAATAATAGAATTCCTAGCCTTTAACCCTTTCGCTGCCAGGCCTTGCGTTCGACTTTTGACCTCAGCTGGCCAAACCATTTTTGCAATTTTTCACCTGTTTTGTATTTTCAACCGCTGCTTTTTAGAGTTTGTAAAAACAAAACCCAAATCATACATTTCATGAAAGCACAGGACCAGTAGAATAAAAAGACGGTGCTACTAATTTTGTAGGTCCTGTAAAAATTGTGTAAATGTTTATCAAATCAATATTAAACCGATAAAAATACACAATTAAATAGAAAAAAGCACACTAAAATCCGTATCAGTGCACACAAAAAAACAACAAACAACAAAAAAACACTTTTCTGACTAAAGCTAACAGATAAAACTGTATTGAGTAAAAAATTGCGCCCATTTGTGAAATGGGCAATATTTGTGTTGTGGCAACGCCTGATCAGCAGTGGTGTTTGTGCGCTGTATTAGTGTGTGTTGTGATACAATGATGCCGGAATACATTTCATTGCAACTCTACGTATCACACGTCCCCCTAGGCACTGCAAGAGTTAAATGCTCAATTTGTCAACAGAGGTAAAGGAATATCGAATAATGCCTTGCTCATTCCCCTGGCAGCTGCTCTCTTATCCACTCTCTGTCGCTCAGGAATTCACATACAATGCAGGGACACTCGGTGGCATATCTATAGTATGGCAGATATGGCACGTGCCATTGGTGCCACCTGAGGGTGGATGGAACACCACACGGGGACAGTGGCGGTTTTTCCCCCTTTAGTAAAGCGGATTCCCATTCAGACCTCCCATCAGCGCAGACCTGCAGTGTCAGACAGTGCAGCCATTGCTGCTGTCGCATGTAAATAAAGAGCTGGGGCAGAGAAAGTTACACTTGTCACTTCCTTTTCTAGGTTCTGAATGATGACTCATGTAGAGCCTGGCAGAGGAAGTGAGTATTGTAGGCATTACTATCTCATCTACTTGTTTTCAAGTTACAGCAGTGATCGGCTTAGCTGACTGTCACTGAAAGCACTTTGTGTCCATGCCCTATTCACACATCTAATGTTGACCTGCATTGTACTGGCTGTCCCTTTCCCCTCACACACCATGAGAGTACCCCATCCACCAGTCAGTACTAATGTCATCCACAACCAGTGCCAGATCAGTGTCATCTAGTGCTAGCCAGAACCAGCGTCATCCAGTACTAGTTCCAGTCATAAACAGTGTCATCTAGTACCAGTGCCAGCCAGTACCAGTATCATCCAGTGCCAGTCAGTACCAGTGCAGCCCGAACATGTGTCATCCAGTGCCAGTCAGTACCAGTGCAGCCCGAACATGTGTCATCCTGTGCTAGTCAGTACCAGTGCAGCCCGAACCAGTGTCGAGCAGTGTCATCTAGTACAAGCACCATCCATTACTAATGACAATAATTACCAGTACCAGTCAATACCAGTGCCAGCTAGTACCAGTTTCATCCAGTACCAGTGTCAGCCGGAACAAATGTCATCAAGTGCCATCCAGTAACAGTGTCATCCAGTACCAGTGCCAGCCATAACTAGTGTCATCCAGTACCAGTGCCAGCCAGTACCACTGTCATCCAGTGCCAACCAAATTCTGTGTCATCCAGTACCAGCACCTACCAGTGCTAGCCAGAAGCTGTATCAGACAGTACCAGTACCAATGTTATCCAGTACCAGTGCCAACCAGATTAAGTGCAAGCCAGTACTAGTGCCAGTCAGAACCGGTGCCCGATTACAACCAGTGTCAGCCATTTTGTAGGCGTTTCTACTGTCCTGGCCCTCCAGGGTCTCTAAAAATGTGATAAGTAGTCAGGAAATCAGATGCATAATTTATGCACCTTGAAAGCCTGGAGAGATTTTGGACCCCTCTGTGCAGCTAGGCTGCAAAAAAGTCTCACATACAGTATGTGGTATCCACATAATCATGAGGAGTGGAATGTGTTTTGAGGTGTAATTCTAAATATGCGTAAGCTGTGTGTTAAAAATATCCTATTGAAATGATGCCTTTGTTAAAAGTAAAAATGTAAACATTAAAGTAGCATTGAACTCTTAAACTGCTTTTCAATAGTAAATCCAGATGAAACAAATATGCATTGCCCAGCAAAGCATTGCTTTACATTTTCACCCAAACACAGGCCTTGTTCACACCAAGCGCGGAGCAGGTGCAGAGCAGAGCAGCTGCAGACCGGATCAAAACTGCGTCCAATGTATTCCAATGGTATTTTTTTCTCCAGTTCACATCGCAGCGTGCAGTTCCAGAGCAGGTGAAAAAACTGCAGCAAGCCCTATTTTACCTGCTCTGGAACGCATGCAAACACATCAAAAACGCATGCAAATGCCTGGAAGCCCATGTTAAACTAAAAAGAAAAAAAATATTTTTTTTTAACCAAAAACGGCCGGGAACGCATCAAAAACGCGGCAAAACCCACTGCACTGCGTGTGCAGAAACCTGAGCGGATCTGCTCTGCATTTGGTGTGAACTTAAGCCTGGTTCACACCTGAGCGTTTTACAACGCGTTCCTAAGCGGTGTAAAACGCTCAACATGTGAAAACCAATAATTGCCTATGGGCATGGTTCCCATCTGGGCGTTTTACAGCGCGTAGGAACGCGCTGAAAAACGCCCTACGCCCAAAGAGGTACAGGAGCTTCTTTGGGGCGTTTTTCCACGCGTTTACATTTGTATTCCCGAGTGTGGATCGGGGTTAACAAAGCGGTAACCCCGAGCCACACTCGGGAATACAGCGTACAGGTCTTACCTTCTTCCGACTTCCGGGTTCCGTCCCTTGCGAACGGCCGCGTCACAGGGGGCGGAGCTGGTGGGAAGTTTGAAAGTGAAAAAAAAAAATAATTTAAAAATAGAGAAAATAAGGAAAAAATAAAAAAATCATACCGCCAGTGAAACGCGCATTTCACTGAACGGAAAAACGTGCTAAAAACAAGCTGAAAAACGAGCAGAAAAAATACGCTCAGGTGTGAACCCAGCCTTACCGTCATTATGTTTCCAAACAGCTGATCCTAAACCTTCTGTCCAGTACAAGATGACAAGAGACAGAGCAATCACCAGGAGCTGTCCATCTACTAGCTTGGTCAAGGGAGGAGAGGGCAAGGGGAAGCAGGAGCAGTATCTTGTCTTCTTGTGCCTGAGTGTTTGTTTAGACAGACAATCACACACAGTTTACTAGCACACACAAGGGTGGCTCCACAAGACACCGCATGCTAAAGGAGCCACTATAAACTAGGATATCAGGGCCAGTGCTCAGGGGACCAGATGATTTTGCAGGAAACTAAAAATTTAAGCATTAAGGAGCAGTATCCATTGTAAGTGATTTATTCAGCATTTCAAATAGCCTAAAAAACCTTTTGACTTTAATATCACTTTATTTTACTTTTTTTTTATTTCCCCCAAAAAATGTATGCAAAAAATTTGAACTTCAACATACCCACCATGTTTTTTTACTAAACACCTTGGGGTGTTTACTTTCCAAAAAGGGGTCATTTTGTGGTGTCACTATTGCCCTAGCACTTCAGAGCCTCCATAAATGTGAATGGTAGTCAGAAAATCAGATGCGGTATTCATGCCCCGTGAAAGCCTGAAGGTGCTCCTTGGATTTGTCTCTTACTGAATAACTTGGGTGTCCATTTTCCATAAAGGGTTCATTTTGAGGGTGCTTGCACTGCCCTGGCCTTTTAGGGTTTCAAGAAATGAGATAGGCAGTCAGAATATCAATGTTGATCGATTTCTTTTACCAAAGAAATGGCCTAAATTTATGAAAAAAATATTTATTTGATATGTTTTAGAACAGAAAGTAAAAAAATAAACTTTTTTTTCAAAGTTTTGGATTATTTTTCTTTTATATAGTAAAGAAAAACAACAACAAAACAAACAGTGGTTATAAAATACCACCAAAAGAAAACTATCTTTCGGAAAAAAAAAAAAAAACATTTTAAAATTTAATTTGGTACGGTGTTGCTCGACTAAGCAATTGTCAGTCAAATTATCACAACACTGAAAACTGAAAAATGGATTGGACTGGAAAGGGGCTGTAACATACTAGTGCTAAAGTGATTAATGTAACTTATTTATAGTTCCAGAACGGACTCTCCATTAGCAATCCTTACATCAGCATGCTGAGAAACCTGCTCATCCCGATTCTGGCTTACCTAATAACCTTGACTCTTGACCATGGTCTTCAGGATTGCTTTCTTTTGCTGACCCAACTTGATTGTTCCTCTCCTTGTGCTTATGTTGCTGATTTCCACCTTGGTTCAATTATGCTTCATGTTTTCCACCTGGTATTGGATTCTATGCACACCTGTTTCTGACTGCTGGCCTCTGACTATCACCTGGTACTGTGCTTCATGCTTTGCTGTTTCCTTTTCTGACCTGTTACCTACTATATTTCTTGTGTGCAGCCTGGTACTGATCTATATGCCCACTTGTTGCTGGCACTTACTCTTTCTTTGTTCACTTATTCTGCCCTAAAATCTGGTATCAAGCTGCAATCCACAGATGGCCTGAGCAAGTAAAATCTTTTGATTTCCTTCTAATGTCTGTAATCAGGTTTAGAGGTGTATGGACAGCTATCTTCCTGTTTTAAGTCAGTCTCCAAAAAAAATGTGATGCTGAGGCTGTAAAAATATATAAGTTTTCTTTTGAGTTGCTTTGTTCACTTTGTCTTACTCTTTAGGGATAACATAACAGAAACTGATAAAGACCTACACAAAGTCAATAAGCTTAACCAGTTGACATCCGCGGTGTTAAACCCCCTTCCCATCCAGGCCATTTTTCAGTATTCAGCGCTGCGGTACTTACCACTTCAACAGAGTTCAATAAATCCTCCAAGTGTGATACATGAGATAGAGATATGTGTTACTGTTGATAAAACACCTAGAGATATTTTAAGGACTAAGCTAATGTCTAGAATGTATTGACATTCCATGTTGTTTCATGCATATGTAAAAAAAAAAAAAAACATATGAGGCAAAGCATTGGTTATCTTTAATAATTTGTAATTCCTAGAACATAGTTCAACCTCTCAAGGGGTTCTCTTGGCTGAGAACACGGGAGATTGATTCTTTGGGCTTAAGTAGTTCATGTCAACAGATAATCTGAGTTAGATGTAAGATATGCCTGTGACGTGTAATCATATTCTGACTGTCACTGCTACTTTATGGGTATTTGCCAGTTAGTAGCCTAAATCATTCTTCTATTAATAAAAAAAGAATAGATCAATACAATCTTGACAATTTACTCTAAGTCACTCTAAATCTAACATTGGTTATTGAGACCTTGAAATACAACTTTAACTCCTAGACATTTTGGAGACATTTTGGAAGCTCTAGGTATTTTTTCCATTCAGTGGATCTTTATTGTTTTAACAGGGTTACAACAGTTAAATACACAGCACGTAAGCATAGGTTACAATAATTAGGAAAGTCAGTGTATCTGTCAGGGTGCATCAGTCAGCAACCATAATGCAGCTTCTGCCCGGACCGCTGCATGCGCGTATTCGGCACTTTGCAGCTAGTACTGCGCATGCGCGAAAACGTGCACACGCAAGTAAAGTACACACGCATGTCCTTGGCACCAGGCGGGCTATTTAAAGATGGCCCCTGCATCTGCACTTTGCTGAGAGATCCTCAGCTGTAACCTGCATCTGTGTTTCTGCTCCTGATACCTGTTTGACCCAGCTTGATTCTTGACTCTGCTTGCTTGCTGCCTGCCTTGTGACTTCGGCTCGTCCCTGACCATTCTTCTGCCTCCTGATACGGTACCATTCTGCTCGCTAGTGTATGATCCGGTCTGTTCCTGACTCTGCTTCTGTCACCTGCTTTTGAACCACGCTGACCGCACGTTACCGTTCGGGCTTGTTCCTGACTACGCTTCAGCCTCTCACACAAGTATCGTCTCATCTTCCACCAGCTGTCTCTGGCGCCCTGCTGTCAGCATCAGCGCATCCAGTGTGTCCAGCAGTCATACCAGCCACAGGCACTCGTGCCCCTCTCTGTCTGTACAACTACGGTTCCATCTCCAGTGGGGCTCAGACAAGAGCAGCAAGGTAAGGCCTTCCTCGTCACTTCAGGCTCATACCAAGGTATGTGACAGTGTCCCTAGGCCTGACGCAGCAAAATTGGCAATGTGTAGCTGACTAATAGATTACACAGTCAATATGTTCAGGACACAGGATAGGAGATAGTACAGTGGGGTTGCTATAGGGTGTGCAGGATGGGGTTTTGGAAAGATAAAGTGGCACTTGCCAGGGTCTAACTAAATACAAATTTCAGGAGGAACAGATATTCTGTCGTTAAGACAGATGAAAGACTTGGGGGTGGAAGGGGATAGTAACTGGGGGCACTGGTTTATAGCGTCAAGGAATCTCTATGAAAGGCTAGTAGAAAGAAGACATCTATCCATGGTAAGCAAATGCTGTCAAATGTTTTTGTTAGCTAATTTTATTGTGCTGTGAGAGTTTACCAAATCAATGTGTAAGACATAAAAGTGAAAAACCATCGAAGGGGGAGTGTAGGGACGTTCCAGGAATGCACTACCACTCTTTTCGTAGCTATAAATATATGCAGTAGTAATTTAAGATTGTATGGGCTCTAACCCAGTGTCTTTTGTTCAGCAAGACTTCAAAGGGTCCTTCCAGAGAAGAGAACCCTTAACCCTGTGGACCTGCCATTATATTGCAGTAGATTTTTCAGATTTTCGGACGGGAGCGCATGGACGAAGACACAGGTAAGTTTTAACCTCTTTTAAAGCATTTTCTTTTTGCTAGCAGTAGATATATGCAAAAACACCAGAGGGTTTAATAACCCTTTAAAGCTGAACTGATATAAAAGACACAATTTAAAGAAAATGTAAAACGTAACAATAAGCTTCTCCTATTTTCTCCCTTTTGTTCTGCCAAATATTCCCTTGAAAGTGTTTTGTTATATCTGGTTTAAAAAGTGTAAAAAAAAGTGTTGACTTTCTTGGAAAGTGAGAGCGGCCCTGTATCCGCTGACTCTATAATCTCAAATCTAATCAAATCTCAAATCTATTCAATCCTCCTAGATTTTATTTTAGGATTACAAATCAATGAGTGCCTATGCTTTGAAGAGGAAGACAAGGGGAGTGGTTGAGTAGTTTACCAAAAAAGATAGGCAGGGTTGACACCACTTACTCCCCAAAAATACTCTGTGTTGTCAGCTCACAATAGTAAATTAAAAGCTGAGTGCATTTCTGGCAGATGGACGGGCATTTCTCTGTACTTGTAGGGTTTTTAAAGGGATAAATGAAGGGCAAATGTGCATTTATTTCAGAGATAAACTGCATGTTTTGTGTTTTTTTTTTGTCGACTGAATGGAGTCAGCCCTGCTCAGTTGTCTTTTGCTATACTACTGAAACAGGAACCGGAAGTAGACAGCCATTGGTACCACTGCACTCACAGCAGGGTTTTTACTGAGTGGCTTCTAGGAAAGGACAACACTGAGGTAAGAATACCTCTTGCAGTCCTTTGCAAATGTAATTAATGGAATTCTTTTTTTAGACAGTATAGAGTAACCTCCAGGTAAGGTTATATTTAGTTTATTCAATGTTATATGGTGTGTAGGCTCTCCCATAGTTCCCACTGTAGTACCATGGCACAGTAGTACTTCCACAGTAGAAGGCATTATGGCATGAAGTATGGTTCCCAAAAATATCAAAAGTGTACTTAAATGATTCCTATGTTTTATTTAATGTTTCTATAAATATTAGAAACTGATTTTAATTCAGACCCTTAGCAAGGTAGAGCGCCTGGGAATCATGTTTTGTGCACTTAGCCCCATACTTCATTTGTATTTTCTCATTATAGTAACTTTTGTAAGGAAGTGTTATTTTTGTAACTTCACATGCTATTGTTTACAGTGAAGATTGGAGGGTTTTATATGACATATTTCAATGTTTTCAAGCTGAATGACTTAAAAGGGTATAGCCTTTCAGGGTATTCAGGGCATGCCTGAATATAATATAATAAAATACAAAATAAAGATCACAAAGAATCTTGATTTTGTGGTGAAATACCTCAGCAATCAGCTTAGCTCTTACATCAAGAAATAGACTTAAAGATTATAAAACCCTGCACATTTGTTGACAAGGTCATTTTAACTTTTCAGCTAAGCTAATGTTTCATTTTTTCATGTACATAGTTTTATCCATAATGACTTAATTTTTCTTTACATTGATTCTTAATATTGAAGGACCAGACATATAATATACATAGTTACATAGTATTTGAGGTTGAATAAAGACATTAGTCCATCAAGTCCAACCTATTAGGATCTCATTCTAGGAGTACCCGTACAATGTATTTAAAAGAAACTTTGGAAAAAACACAAAATATAGTATATTGAGACACTTAATTGTGTATGCTTTTCATTTTGAAAATTTAACTCTGTACACATCAAAGTTTTAAATTTGTTAAAACAAATCTATGGGGAAAATCCCAGTGTTGTAGAATAGTTACTTGCTTATAATAGCTCCAAAAGCCTGATAGCAAGTGTTCTGTCATTTTAGCCAGTGTATTTCCACATGATTTTTAACATTAAACCATTTCCAATTAATCTGATAACCAACTTTAAAGAAGTGCAAGTTGATTTATTTTAAAATATTTCATATTAAAATGATTCACTCTTCGTTGCAGAAGCATGGGTTTACATAGAGATGGGAGCTCAGAGATGCCCTCTGTTCAGTTTGGATCATGAGTCTACCCTGTCGCTTAATGGAAGCAGTCAGCTAAAGCTCATGAGATGCCAGGGTGCATGTGCCAATGGAAAAAGATATCTGTCTTATTAGCTGCCCTCTTTTTAAGTTTCTATCAGCTGCTTCTTTCAGTTTCACCTAGCCGACTTCTTAGACAGATTCTAAATAACCAATTTAATGTTGCTACTAATTAGTGTAAGGGAAATTTTTGTTTAAAATACAATTATACTGATATTATTGACATTATATTATCAAGTCATTAAAAGTCACAAACTAATCTGATCTTAGCCTTTTTTGTGATTGGTTTTATGATAATGACTTTATATGCGACATGTGTGACAACAGTTCATTATAGGAATACCTCCAAATCCATCTCCTGAAGTATCCCAGACCTTCAGTTTCCCTGCAGTGAATATTTATTTTGTATCCAGTAGGTTGTGACCTATGTGAAGTCTATTGATTTGAATTCCAGTGAAGAGCAGGTATTCCACTGAGATCTCTGATCCCCTATCCTATTATGTACTGATTCTTCCTCTCTCCTGAATTTAAACAGACTTATCTTTCTAGGATTTCAGACCTCCTGCTATTATACCACGTTCCTCAACCTTTTCAGTTAAAAAATGTAACTGCTCTCTCTGTGTTGCCATCAATCAGAAAATTATTTTTACACTGAAGAAATGTAAAAAAAACAAACCATTACACTTTACTTAGTAAACAATAACAAACTAAATTAAATAGCCTAGAATCATTATTGTGATAAGAGCTGTATGTTTTCCCCAGTAGTGGATTTAAATTAGTTTTGTTCTCTTGCCCTGTCCTGCAAGTTTTTCCTGCTGCAAATAACATTAATAGGGAAAGAATAAATAGACTACAGAAACAGTCTGCGGTGTTTGCAGAGAATAGAAACACCATTGCCATACACATTAGTAGCAGAGTCAATGTTCATGCATGCCACATAAAGCCATGCAAAGTGTGATGCAGCTCAAATATATGTCTGGAGAGATGCAACCATTTTCAACAAACAGTTATACAATAAAGTCCTCTCCAAGCATGCTGGTCTTTTACATATACTAGTGGTATAGTCATTGACAGGGGTAACTTGAATCATATAGATCCTTTTATATAACAAATGAAAAACATACACAAATGAGTTCCTTACAAGGTATTCTTCAGAATTCTCAGAAAAGATATCGTATTGTTACAAAAGCAAGTCTTTATTAAATCCTAAATTCATAGCTACACCTAATGCATAAATATCAAGCAACTAGTACTGCACAACCTGATCAGTATAGAACTTTATAGAACTTTCAATAAATTTCCCTTTTGTGTATTTATATCAAGGTAAGGAATTCAAATGTGATATTTTGAAGGGTTCACTGGTTCTATTTAACCCATGCAGATAAAGTTTATTATCCCTCATGACCAGAGGTCCTTAACTACCTCCCGGCCGGCCGTTGTGTATACACGTCCTGTTACATCCGCCTGCAAACGGGAAATGCCCGTGATTTGAAAACAGGCAGCGATGCCCGTTAATATACAAGCGATCCGCCGGCTATAACACCTAGCACATGCCTGCAGTTTTAAATACACAATAATTAAAATATATCAGCAAAATATCATTAAAACAGCAAAAATAAACATGTGAGGACCAGCCTAAAAATACTGTCAGGCAAATGTTACAATAAAAATGTGTTAACTGAATATACACAATTGTTTCTGTATAAAGTCATGCAGCAATTTAACTTTAAGTCTTCAGGAAATGTATGTTTGAACTAATTCCACATACTGTACACATGCTATCTATAGATTCTTTAAACAACCTTCAGGCTTTTATTATTAATATAAAACATACTTTTTTTATGTAGAAAGTGAATGTTTTACCTCTAGGTGAATACACTTTAATTTACATATCTAAAGCCTAAATGACACATATGAAAAGAACATTTTAGATGGCATAATATGAATGAGATAAGCAGTATTATTGCTGCCATATTAATAACTTATAATAGCACCAACACCTTGATGTTTTTATCCAGTAGGCAGAAAAGCTTCTTAAAATATGAGACGTAAGCATATGTTTTTCCCATCATTGCTGACATTTGACATATTACAAATTACAGTAATCAAACACTTAACTCTACTTTACTCTAGCAAAAGAAATACAGTTATTTATTTTCTAAGATTTTATATTGTTTTCCCATTTTTGATTAACTGGTTAACATAGTATCTAAGTATCTTAGAGTTCAGCTTGATGCAATTAAATTTTTAAAAATGCAGTCTGATCATATTTACTCACATGCCAGAAACAGTTCCTGATGTTCTCTTAAACAGTACTATGTTGTATACCAGCGGTAGCTGTGGCCATTGTTTTGAAGGTTAATTTGTACAAAAAACGTAAATACTTTCAAGGTATAGCTAAAATTGAAAAACAAATGTGTGCCTGATGTGGGGCAAAAGCTGTATTTATTTGATAGTTTTTATTACAAGTTGGCAGATTTGTGCTTTTGCAATACAGTCAGCTTCCTGACATCACTAGAGCCCTCTAAAGATGCAATGTAAATTTTGACTTTTTGAAAGTGGGTTTCTACATAGCCTTAAGCATCTGTGCACAGACATGGGGATGAGTTACTTAGCCACTGAAACTTGTCAAATAGGGTGGCAGGAGTACAAAGGTTCTCTAGTACAACTTCCAGCTAGTTATTACAAGAAGCCCTATTGAAATTGTTTCAAATTGTTTCAACATTTTAGGTTAAAAAGTAAGATTTTTGTTGCACACATTTGCAAAAACAAATCCACACTGCCAAGTCAAGGCACTTCTGCGCAGAGTGGTCTCTAACTCTAGTTCCCAGATCCCAGTCTCTGCTATGTATATATATGGTGGTGTCTCACCAGTCAGTCAAAAATTTCACCAGTCAGCATGACCTGAGTATAGCCTTGCAATATATGTTAAAAATTTTGGGGACAGATAGAGCTTTCTTTTGTGACCCCACGGGGGGTTATTTTTTTTTTACTATAATGTCGCTCCTTAGGGCCACCCAAATCATAATTTTCATCCCCATCCTGGGTCTGGGACAAAATTTCTGCTGCATCCTCACTTTTATTTGGCCCATCCACCTGGTGAATTATAGCAGCTGCCACCGCAGTCGTGCCCTCTTCTACCAGCTGATCGGCGGCCGATCCTTCTGACACAGCAGAAATATTGGGTGCCCCGTCCCTGTCTAACACAGGACCATCGGTTACCAACCGTACCTCATTTTTATCCGTTTCCATTTTGTTGTGCAGTATCCCATGTTTGTGTATCTCTGGGGTCTCAGACAATACATCTCCCCCTGGAGATGACAAACGTTTGAGCAACGCATCCCAATCTATGCTGTATGGGTTCCCATCAAACGTATCCCATCCTTTCAATACCTCCCTCCAAGGAGAAACCAATGGCTGTGTATTAGACATTAACCCCTCAGTTACCATAACAGATGGGATGTCCCTGTCTTCATACACATCCTGCTGCTTTACCAGACTTTCATTACTCTGAACTGGTGGCACCACATCACCCAGCTGAACATTATCCGTATTGCCCTTTTCAGCAATTTCACCATTAGCCCTTGTACCTTCGACCAAAGGCAGTGGCATTACCAGATAATCCACATTTTGAGCCGTCTGCTCTGCAATTAACCCTTGCATCACTCTGTGACCCGTCATACCGGCACCACAATTACCCTGGGGAATCTCCGACTCCTCTTTTACCATACTATCATTATTGGGCAGAGCGGTATCTGTAGAGGAACCAGACCTTGTGGCGCAATCATCTCCCACAGTAACCTCACAGTATACCCTCTCCTCTGACAACTGCTCTAATGGCGGACCCTCCTTTGGTGCAACCAAATCATTACGTTTAACTCTTTCCTGAGTCTTGGACACAATTTCTGCTGCTGTCACAGATCGACTCAACCCTTCCGCCAGGTGAGGGAAAACAGCCGCCACATTTGGTGTGCCCTCTCCTGCAAGTCGCGTAGCAGCCCCACCTGGGAGACATGAGAGCTCCACCCTGGAGTCAGTGTGGAAGCCAGTGCAGCAGGTTCGTGAACCATATTGGGAGTATGTTATTGCCGTTGTCTGGAGGAACCAGACAGTGGCCCTAAAGATTGAGGCCGGAGCAGCAGTGCTGCAGGAGAGACTTATTAAAAGACTGGGACACCTTGAGGATTGGTGAGCCCTTATCTGTCATATGCTACAGCAAGCTATTTATGTTGGATTTCGTGCTATCTACCGTTTTGAAAGAAAATAAACTGCATTTTACTTGACTTACCTGGACTACAGTGGAGTGTCCTTGTTATCCAAGGGTAGCACATTAAGGAGGCAGCCACTCGCTTAGGACTTCTTTTAAGGGCTTCCTTGCACACTTTTTCAATGAAAGTTACACAAAACAAGGTGATCACCCTCACAGGGGTTCTTTGGCATCTCTTGCACAGGAAAACATGCACATCCAGGCTCCTGGCTTTGCATTCACAGCACCGCTGCTCCAGCCTCAGGCCACTGTCTGTTCTTCCAGACAGTCTCGGTCTCGTGCTAACCTGCACACTTGCTTTTTCCAACCCGCAGCACCCTGCTGCGCTGGAGTCTACTCTGGCTCCTGGGGAGGGAGCCTTCCTATCTCCCAGGTGAAGCCCTGAACATCCACCAGCACCCTTTCCATAAGGGCTGTGCACAGGTGTGCAATTATTAAGTGCTCAACCCTACTAAACCACGGACCCAGGACTGGAGATCTCATCCCTCCCAATTCTCTTTGAAATCTCCCAGTTCCAGGAGCCCATGCCAAATCCACAAAACCCGGGAAGAACTGGAAAGTCAGCTTTTTCCCAGTACAGGAACGTGCTTCCTGGAACCGCTCAGCACCTCTGACTGAGAGTCCTGGGTGACTACAACCCCCAGTTCTACTGTGGGATTGCCATGGACTGAATAAATTAGAGCAGGTATGCCTTGGAGGTGGCCCATTAAAAGTACACCTGAAGCCTAGCATTGATCAATGAAGCTAGATAGCACAAAGAGTCTAATAAACCGTGCAAACATTTTTAACATTACAAGCCCAACAGTACAAGTCCAACATCACTCAAGGCAGCTGAAGATCCACTGTGTGTACCAAATTCAACAAGGTTTTATGTGTATTTGCAAATTATACAACAAAAAAATTATTTTTAAATGTTTTAATGTTTAAATGTTGAAATTAGGCATTTGGTGCTGACTAGCTAAAGAAAAATAAACTAATACAACCACGACAACTAAGGACTCATAAGCTGTAGTACAGTATATTACATAATCAAACCCATTGTAAATCCCGGGGCGAATCTAGAAAACCAATTCTGTCTATTTTAATAGGCTGAAGATTGTCAAATTAAAGGCATAGACACATAGGTACTGTTGTGGGGGACATGTACCAATGCAAAGAAAACAAAAACATTCTAGGGTAAGAAGGTCCTCTTTTTTATGCAACTTCCTTTTTAATACATGTTTAGGAGATACCTTTAAACTGCATGTGGCGGAATTGTATGATCCATCTGAACATTATCATTAATACTGTATTTTAATATACTAAACACCTATAGGAAAATGTACTCTTACAAAAAATTACTCCTAAAAAAAATACAGCTTAAATCCTCAATTTAATACCAATTGCCAACAGTGGAAGACAAGATGGCAGAGAGTCAGGTTTCACTATGACAGAGGGTATCATTCCCCCAAGTTTTCTCTAGCCGATGACTCACACTAAAAAAATAGCGGCTGCTGTTGCAAAATTACTGAAACCCACCATCATCTCTGCAGTACAATCCGCAGTGCAACAGGGCCTCTCTCAGCTCCGCAAGGACTTGTCTGCTCAGGCCTGCTCCATTATGAGGCATGTACCAAGCTTGCTATCTTTGATGATATCTCTCAGTCGATGCGGCTAAAATAGCCGACTTAGAAAACCGATCGAGGAGGAACAACTTGCGGGTAAATCGGCCTTCCTTAGACCTACAAGTCTCAAGCACTGGCAGATCTCTGCTCCACCTCTATTCCTGAAGCATTGGGCCTACCATCTACTTGTGTGATTAAACGCACACACCACTTAGGCGCCCTCGGAGGCCGAAAGAACGACACCTAGGCCGCTAACTAACTACCTCAATTATGCTGACAAGGCCCGTATTCTGCAAAAATACAGAGCTACCCGTTCACTGGAGGTTGATGGCCTCAAACTATTGCTATTTGCTGACTACTCTGCTGAAGTGGTGAGGAAAAAGATCCAATTCACCCTGGCTTACCCTGCAACCTTGCACCTGGAAACATCGACCAGGCGCAGATGTTCCTTTCAGGATCCTCTGGAAGCGGAATCCTTTTCAAAACATTGGAAAAGGACAGTGTATCTCCCTCTAAACATCCTTTGTCCCATCGTTCACCTCGAAAAATTCCGAAGTCCATGAAATTAAATACGGGCACTCCTCGCAAGCAACGGCAACATTTTTTTTTTATATACTGGCTGAGTATTTCCCCATCTCGAATAGTGCCATTTGTTGCACTACTGAATGTTCTTTTCCTAACAGATCAATGCCTTACTTTGTGCATGACCAATAAGGGTATGCTACTAGTGCCTAGTCTCTTTTAGTTGAGTACAGTGGGATGTTGATGCACTTGTCCCGTTTTGCTCACTTTGGAAAAAAGTGAAGTCACTACTACAATGTTTTTTATCTACTGTTTATTTGTTGTTTGATTTTGTACATGTTCTAATGTTGTTCTCCCATATTGCTGGTTGCCTGACAGATCTTCCAATCTCTACTAGTATGTGGTTGGTGATGCCCCGCCGCACCTCCTGCGTCTCTGCTTCAAATGCCTGCCCGCTCTCATGGCGTTGAGATCATCGGCTATGGGTAGGTATAATGGTCCCATTTAGTTTTGCTTCTGATAAAGCTGATAGACTATACAACTACTTGTGTTCATGTCGTCCATACTGGGGATTTATATGAAGATAGTTTCTTGGAATGTAAAAGGTCTGCTCTCCCCACAGAAACGTAATACAGTGCTGCAACATCTTAGGCGATTGGGAGTGGATGTAGCATTGTTACAGGAGACTGACTTGAAAGCTGAGGATCTCCCTTGCCTGGGTAAGTTTTGGATAGGGGAAGTTCATGGTTCTCCCTCTGCAGGGCGTAGGCTAGGTGTGGCCATGTTTGTCTATGACAGGCTTCCCTGCCAGGTATTGAGAGTAGATAGTGATGCCAGGGGCAGGATGTTAACAGTATATATGAAATATCTCAACAATGAGCTAGCCATAACTAGCATCTATATGCACAACTCACCTACTAAACCTAATTTCCGCACATTAGCAAACTGGCTATCTAAGCCATCCAATATGCTTCATTTAGTTGGGGGTGACTTCAACTCCACTGGAAATCTTCTATGGAAATCCCACAGCGCTCCTTACCGGTTTGCACCATTCGAATGGGTGCTGAAGTGATTATGGATGTCACTGCGGTATCAATGTATAAATTAACATGTCACCAGCACACCGGAGTCAGATGCCAAAATGCGTCTATTTATTAACGTGAGTACATCTTTCGACAAGATGTACTCACGTCAAGAAATAAATGCTTTGGACATCTGACCTTGGTGTACGGGTGACAACATTACTTTATACTTGAAAAAAAGCAAGCACAAACATTTCCCACTACACTTACCAGCTAGCCTGCACACAAAAAATTACACCTAGCAATTTGCTTTAAAAACCAGCACTTTTAGTTGCACAACTTAAACAAAATATGGGGAAGCCACACTGCCTTGTCAAGGCCCCTATGTGAAGTGTGGCCCTAATGCTAATCTATAAAAGCCTCCATCTTGAAGAATATCTAGCAATGGATAAACTGAATGGAAGTATGTCTGGAGGTAGCCTATTTCTCCTTACTGTGACACTAAACTCAGGATTTAAAACTTAACAATGCATTATAATACCTTATCCATCAACAAAAATTGAGTTTATTTGTGTATCACTCAGCTGTAGATCAGGGGTCCCCAAATGGCAGACCACGGACCGAGCAGCAGTTCAGTCCGGACTGCGATCGCTAAACGGTGCTGGGTCTCCCCTCCTCTTAAGTCTTTGGTTGTTAGTACCGCAGCGTTTCAAACAACCAATGACCTCATTGTGTCCTCGCCAGGCATGAAGGAGGACTGAAGAGTATGATCTTCCATCCACCCCACGACCTGGCTCCTCCCAGCTCCACCCCACAGGGCATTTTCAAGAGTACTTGTACTTGATCATACGGCTACAAAGGGATATCAGAATGCAATAGCATAGTTTAAATGTTTGTGAATGAATGAGGTATTACACTGACATGTACATGTATTCCTTCAACTCTTTAAGTTGCCTTCCGTGTGCTTGGCTACCTCTCCGGTAAGTTATCTCAGATAGGTAAGATATTATTCAGCTCACTGTGCTCCCTGTTTAATGAGAATGTAGTGTATTTACATAGGTTGTCTTTATTGAAACACAATGCACTTTCAGAATTTAACCAAAAGTGCCATTTTCGGGCGATATGTTTGGGCGCCCAATATATCGGTGCGTCCCTAATATTTACAGCAATGCAAAATGGCACAGGCTATAGAGGACTACACATCCCAGCAATACTTTATATAACAATAGCATTTCTGTATAAAGTACTGCTGAGATTTGTAGTCCTCTATAGTGGGTGCCATTCTGCATTGCTTCAACACCTGATCCCTGGAACGACCGACAAGCGCAGCGTCCCGTCTCCCACGCTGTCAGAATATGCATACAGAGCGTGTCGGTAACTATTTAAACTGGCGCGCTGTGTTCAGCTTCTGAGAAGAAACGCTATTAGACGCTGCGCATTTTGCATCGCTCCCGCTACGCTAACAGCGTATCTTCTCAGAAGCTACACACAGCGCCGATTTAAATAGTTACCTACACGCTCTGTATGCATATTCTGACAGTCTGAGAGGCTGGACGCTCCTCTTGTCGGTGGATCGGATCAGGTGAGTATATAAAATTTTTTTTTTTATTTTAAAATGTCCCGGGATTTTATTTAAAAAATGTCACCTTACCTTAGCCTGGTGGTCTGTGGGACTCCCTGGACCCTGGTTGCAAGGGGGGTCTGTTGTGGCCGCAGCTGCACTGACGGGGAAAGCCAATGTAAGGGGGCACTCTGATGGGGACAACTAATTGTTAGTTGCCCCCATCAGATGCTTACATTAGTTGCACCCCTACATTAAATACAAACATAAAGGGGCACTCTTATAAGGACAAGCAATGTAAGGGGGCACTCTGATGGAGACAGCTAATTATTAGTTGCCCCAATTGGAGTTTCCCCTTACATTTGTTGCAATTTCACTAGATTCATTTGGCCGCTTTTTCCTTGTTACGAATGGGCTCAGGTCCACGTTGCTGTTGTGTGCTGTTGCAAGGTACTTGAATGCATTTTTAAGATTTAATTCCTGAGGCACAGGAACTCACCAGAAGCCCAGCAGATCACAATGGTAGCTTCTAATACTGTGGAAAGCCCTTCCATGTGGACCTTACTTAACAGCTAGTTATTCACTGATTTGTGTGGTTGTCATTTTTGTTTAGCTTGTTTAGCTTGCTTTAATCGCACATACGCATGTCAAACCATATGCACAGTGGTGTGAATATGCCATAACACTTACTGGTCTTCTGAACAGAGAAGAGGCAGAGAGAGAAAAAGCAGACTATTAATCTCATCTTCAGTCATTCTGCTCTCTCCTCCTATCGGAATGCTCCTTGCAGTGCAGCACAATGATTGCCTTTTGCTGCTCCCCTCCTCCAAGTCTGCGCTCTACTGTACACTGCCTACAATTAAAATTTTTTTTTTATTGATGTATTATTGAATATAGAGCTGCATTTATATTCATCTTTATATCTGACTGGCGTTTAGCATTAACATGAGCTTCTGAATATTTTCCCTGTGATCCACAGGTAGATGTCATCTGATATAAACATATTACCTTATCTCGTGGATTGCATGGCCATGGTTTTAAGTGGCAGACAGGTAGATGGCATCTCACATACAGACATCCATAGAAATCCTAACTCTACAATAAATTTGGAATCCTACTTATTAAAAACTACTTCTTTTCTCATCTGCTGGAATGCCACTCTTCAATGTCCCATTTTTAAACATTAATAATTAATATTTGATTCCTAAATCGAGATAATATTAAATATGTTGTCAAGAAAATCTTGATTTCCTTTCATAAGGAGAAACTGGATTTAAATAAAGGCATACTCTTGCCAGACATAAGATAAAGGGTTTTTTGTAGTTCGTTCATTTTTTATGTAAGCTTTCCCCTAGTGGACAAGAGTCCCAATTGTAACACGCGGCATCATAATGTATTGATCTTACTAGGTAACTTTAAGGGTATCTGCAGTGTCTTGTAGTCGTACTAGGTAAATATCTTTCTATATATACAAGTTGAGCAGAATTATTCCTAGGGCGATGCTGCTGAATTGATTTATTTCAAACCCACATCAGAAAATGTCATTGCATTTAGCTTGCACACAACTTTTAATAATGTGAACTTTTATCCTTCAATGGGAATCAAGTACTTTTAGTTAAAACATGACAAAAATATTATTCCTTCAGAAGAACAAGTACTAGCGCTCACATTGTTTATATCTAGCTATATAAGACCAATTTACATTACATAACTAGTTATTCAGACAACTAAAACTGGTCAAGTGGTCAAAAGTGGTTCAATTAAGTATTATGGCCAATTCAAGTATCAGTTGTGACCCTTGGGCCCTTGTAAAAACAAGAGTTTCTGAGCATTAGAATTGCTATAAGAAGTGATGTTGCCAGGGGCATTGCTAGAGTCTTAACTCTTTTGCTGCCAGAGCAATTTTTGCACTTTTTTTACACGCATGTTAAAATGCACATTTTAGGACTGAAATTGTTTAAAGCCCACCAAAATCATATATTTTCTGAAAGAAAAGACCCAGTGGAGGGACGCACCTTTGGGAGGTGTAGAAGTGATCAGGCCAGGAAACAGTTTACAGCTTCCTGCTGCCATAGACATAGTACTTACATTTGTGGCAGCGAAAGAGTTAAAAAGCCAAAGGACCTGGACTGTGGTACTAGCATACCATGATGAAAAATGGCTAAGGCTATTCTCTAGGTCATTTTTTCTCTCTCTCCCTTCTCTTTCCTTTCTCCTGTTAAAACTGAACCATTGGTGCTCTTTGCTCCCTAAGCCAAAAACACCTAGAGCATTCAAATGGTACCTTGCATCTACACTGATTCAACCACACCCTAAACTCTGTATCATTAGTAGGCCATATAGAAATAAGCGGACATTTGGGAATGTATTTTTAAAAATCCTCTTTCAATCAGAGGGTGTAAGATGACATTTTCCTCATGTTCTGAAAAATTAACTGATCTTGAACATTCATAACTATCATATTTTAAAAAATTATCATTAAAATAAATGATACATTACTTCACAAGTAGGCAAACTACATGATGTTCAAAAAAGCACATCGTGTACAAAATGTATTACCCCATAACGCTTGTTAATCTATAGACTGTGGGGTGCCCCGGGTACCCCTTCAATAGGAAAAAGAGAAAGAGGCAAACCTTTATCTGTGTATGTGTGACACTTCCACATGACCCCTCAATTTGAAAGAAGATTGAAGATTACTGAAGTATCTGGGGAGCAGATCAGAAGCTCTTTATGAATTGGTAGAATGGAAAAATTTTGAAAAAATAGTAAATATTTTTGATAAATGACTGCTTCTTTAAAATCAAAAATAATATAAATTGCATACTGCATATGCAAATTGAACCCTAACATTTACAAAATTAAATGTAAGACATCCAGCTATGTAAAAATAATTATTTTCTTTTTACTTGTTTGTTTTAATAAACCTGGAACATGAATATGTGTCTGTACAACCTAGCTCAAAGAACGAAGTGAAATAGCTTACTGATCTTAATGCCTGAGAACAAGGTAGACATCAAGTATATTTTATCCTCTGCGTGTCCTTTCAAAGAACGTGAATACAGTAATCAACAGACACTGAATTTATTTTTTTTCCATTCATTTTTCCATGTTAATGACTTTAATTAACATAATGATGATGATTTGTGAAGCTGTGAAACACTGCAGACTATAACTAGCACATTCAAAATAAAAGAATTGTTTTCCATAAAAAAGTATTAAAGAAAGCTATCTTCTTGAATTGGTACAGAATAAGTATATTCTCTTCCATGCGAGTTTTGTTCTACTACTCAAATAATTTTGGAACAGCTGGGTTTAGCCTCCAAATGTCTTCTATTTTCTGGTTATAACTTTGGCAATGATAGTTTGCTTTGCACAGAAATATGAAAACACTAAATCACGTTCCTCCCTGTTATACAATATGCAAAATATCTTATTTGAGGTTCATGGATATTGAAATATAAATGTCCATCTTTGTATGTGATTGCTAACTTCTAGTATGGTTAGTAGAAATAAACACAACAAACATGAAAATACATACTGCAGCAAATTATTTCATGAAGGTAAAAAGGCAACACTTTTTACTGATAGGATACTGTATTATCTGTCACCATACACAATATTCAGTACAACAACAAGTATAATAATATAGAGGCAAGCAAAGCATAATGGCAACAATGAGTCCCATTCTACAAAGTGGATCAAAGTCTAAAGGCATATTAAAGTCATAAAGGTTTTTAAGCTATTTCAAATGCTGATTAAATCCCTTATAATGAATGCTGCTCCTTTTATGTTTAAAAGTTTTAGCTTCCTGCAGAATCAACTGGTTTCCTGAGCACTGGCCCTGATATCCTGTTTTAGGGTGGCTCCTTTCCCCTACAGGGTCCTATAGAGCCACCCTTCAGTGTAAGCTGTTTGTTAGTAAGCTGTGTTGTCTGTATAAGCACACAGGCACAGCAAGGCAACCGTCTCCCCTACTTCTCCTACTCCTCCTTCCTCCCTTCACCCAACTGGAAGATGGATAGCTGCTGGAGACTGTGCTGTCCTTCTTGTGATCTTGTTTTTAATGGGAAGTTCAGTGAAGCCAAGCTGACAAACAACCCCCTTTATCCAGCCTGTTTCCACATGATCAGCAATGTGTGTTGCCAATTTTATATGTTGCCCCCAAATGCCCTTTATTCAGACTGGCTGTTTGTGACATCACTTCTGTGGCTGACTAAGGACATTAGAAATATTAAATATTAAATATTTAAGTGGGGAAAGGAAGGTTTAGTAAATATTTCATGATATATGTGGAGGAGGGTCCCCTAGTATCTAATGTATAGACAAAATTCCATATTCCCCAAATAGGGGATCCCAAATTAGAAATATGTCACTCCCTGTGTGTCTCATTTTTGGAAGTGACAATCACATGGAGGGTATTTAAACTCCCACTTCTGCCAACCATTCCCAAGGGTCAGCCGAGCATAGTAAGGGTGGAGCGCATCCGGAACTGCACAAAGAAGCTCTGTAACATAGAAAATGAGCAAATGCAGTTTGTGTGGATGTTGAAGGGTCTGCCTTAAGGGGAATGAGCCATAAATATCTTGCATATACCAATCTTAAAAAAGAGGGGGCAAAAGTAATGTATTTTTGTAATGTATGTAGGTAAATATTATTTATAATGTATACAACCAAACCATGTAATAAAATGGTTTAATAGTGGGCACATGAGCAATATTATATTGAAGACAGTAATGACAGCAAGACCACTTTCTTTATTCATCCCTTTGGGATGTAGCATATCAAAATTATAGATCCCTAAAAATGAATGCTGCTGAGTCAACCTCAGCAGGTCTCCTTTTGGTTTTTAACCTTTTAATTTACTGTAAACTGAAGTTGTGAGCTTCTTTAGGTTAGGAAGAATCAGAAATTCTGATTTCCTGTTAGGTCTAGCCAATATAGCTTGGACCACACAGGTATTTGGGAGAAAAATTACATCAGATGTGGAAAAATTGGCCAAATTTCCACCCTGTATGGGTATGTGTGAAATATTTTCCTTCCATTACAAAGTTTCATCCTCTGGGGAAACTGTCAGCAACCAGCTCAAACCTGTAGTGTATTTGACATTTTTGAATTTCACAGGATATAAGTAACATTCTATCCGAGAGGAAATAACCAAAACAATAGGCTAAGAACACTTGAACAGAATAGTAAATAACCTATAACAATAAAACCACATCCAACAAAGAGAAAAATTACTTAATACTGTAGGCAATGAACATAAGGGAGACCTCTGCACTGGCTTGTGAGTGATGAAAACATACACTGGTAACAGCAGAAAATTATTGGATTTCACAGTATAAAAATGCAGAACTATTGGATAAAATAATTGTGGACCCTCTTGAAAAAATACTTGGACTGTTGTCATCTGCTTGAGGCCACACATTCCTTGGAATTTTCTCTAGCCCCCCAGGTTTGGCTCCCTCTTTTGCAGTATTCAGGGTGATGCTTTCTACATGTGTGATAGATTTTATGAGCACCCTGAATCCAATGATAACTGACTCAGACTGCAGGGAGGCAAAGGGGTACTCCTATGCCTTCTCTTCCAGGGTCTGTCTCTCATATTCCTACAGCTGTAGCAACCTCTGCTCACTCAGCTGAGGATAAAGAAGATTTTTATCACTCCATTTGATGATTTTTGTTCAAGGAAGCTCAGTTTCCTGACATAACTCTTAGGGTTCACACCTGAGCGTTTTTTTAGCGTTTTTTCCTTCAGTGAAACGAGCGTTTCATTGGCGGTATGATTTTTTTGTTTTTTTCCCTTTATTTTCTCTATTTAAAAAAAAAAAAATTAGTTTCACTTTTAAACTTCCCGCCGGCTCTCACAGGTAAGTCGAGAATTGTGACAAATTCAATCCTATAGTTACTACTCCAATCTCTCTTCACTGAAATGCAAGGTGGCTGGTGGGTGGGTCCGGGTTCAATGTTTTTTCAGTACGAAGGTAAGACAGTAGAAGAGGAGGCACAAGGCTGCACACTTACAAGAAGGGTTGGCGGCATTCAGAGGATGCAGTGATGGGTCTAGTAAGCTATCTGACAATGCTGCTAGGCAGTCTTTGTGCATCTTTGAATAGGGACAAGTGCTATTACCAATCATTTTAACTTTCTGGTAATACTTATCTAAGAGTTGCATTTCAGTGTTTGCTGGAGAAGAGGCGCTTTTAAGTGGATATGATCACAATGCTCAAATATATCAGAGGTGATCACATTGATAATTGAGTGTTGTAAGACCACAATTTCAAGTTGGACAAGGATGGGATTAATCTTAGATTGCGAAAGGGGTTCTTTGCTTTTAGAGCAGTTAAAATGTAAAACTCTGTTTCCCAGTTAGTAGTATCAGCAGAGTGTTTGTAAATTCAGAGAGCATAATAAGTAAGGCTATGGAAATTCTTGGAGACTCAAACACATACAGTAGGAAGACACATAGGTTGAACTAGATGAACCTATATCTTTGTTTAACCTCATCAACTATGTAAGGAAGCCTAGACTGGTAACAGTAGGGGCTTCAGACACAGCCTTTGACAGGTACATACCACATCAAAAAGTAATGATAAGGTATCTTTAAGTCTAAGGGCTGGTTCACACCTGGGCGTTTTACAGCGCGTTCCTACACGCTGTAAAACGCTCAACATGTGAAAACCAATGATTGCCTATGGGCATGGTTCCCACCTGGGCGTTTTACAGCGGGTAGGAACGCGCTGCAAAACGCCCTACGCCCAAAGAAGTACAGGAGCTTCTTTGGGGCGTTTTGCCGCACGTTTCCATTGGCATTCCCAAGTGTGGATCGGGGTTAACAAATCGGTAACCCCGAGCCACACTCGGGAACACAGCGTACAGGTCTTACCTTGTCCGCGATCCCCGCAGTGTGTTCGCCGACTGCCGACTTCCGGGTTCCATCCCTTGCGATCAAACCTTATGCTTTGTTTGACTATGATTATTGGATTTACCTTTTGTACCACGTATTTGGAATCTGTGCCTGATTCTTCACCTGAACATGCTATCCCAAGGTGTGTGCCCCTGCTATTGGGCTCTGCATTTCCAATTACTGACAGTATTGTTGGGAATGACGTTGGCTACAGAGTAAAAAAACAAACAGGGTGTTTTAGATGAAATGGTATGGCCCCCCCGAAGAACCCTGGTCTTAATATTATTAAGGGCCAATAGAGTTCTACCAAAAAAAAAGAACACAGTGCCAAGATTGGCGCATTGGCACTGTATCGGGGCAACTCATATATATTTATTTATATACACTGTATATATTGTACAGGACTCCAGGGATGGGTCCTGGAAGGCCAATATGTGTTCCCTCTATTTGGGTTATGGTCCCTTTAAGATGTAACAGAGAGTTAACTGCCAGGCAAGAGGAAGTGGCTTCATAAGACAGGAAACTCCACAGAACCAGGGTGGGAGTTGGAGTTGCACAGGTGCTAGAGGAAAGCCGAGTGAGCTGCTATAGTCGACAGTGCTAAGAATTGTTTGTTCTGTGGGAAAATTAAGCTGAAAGCTCTGGTGCTGTAACTGCGAGCAGACTTAAGTCGGTGAGACTTTATTTTGTATTATATGCTGAAGATAAGCGAATGTTATTTTGTTACATGCTGAATACAAGCTATCTAATCCTTTGTTAGATTGCCTTTGTCTGCCTTTGGTAGAAATAAAGACTGTTCCTGCGTCAGTGAAAAATGGCTTAAAGACTGATCCCTGCATGCTTACCATTGTGCTAGGTCCCACAGATATCACAAGATATATATGTATACTCTATACAGTATGTAATCAATAGTAAATTGGAATTTTTACTATAATTTTAATTCAGAATAGCCATCATCTTTTTTTCTGCAATTAAATAGGTGTAGCCCTCAGTAGACATAATACTTGCCCTTAAAGATTGTGTTACGCTCAATTTGGCCCACTGTTTCATGAGTTTGACATGCCTGGTTTTAAATGGTTAGTTTTACTGTTAACGGGCTAATTTTCAGAATTAGGTTAAATGTTACGATCTGGATAAGAGCAGTAGGTTGGGGAGTCAGGGATATTTGGGAGCTCTGTTAATTTGTAGCTTGCTCTTGGCACTGAAAGTTCTATGGTCAGAATTATTGTGCCATTCTCCCAATGAATGTATAAAATGTACCAACGGTTTCATCAGAAAAAGCGCTTGTTAACATTTATGGTACTCTGTTGAATCTACAATAAGTTGTGATTTAGGTTGCCAGATCATATTACTAACCAGAGGAATATGTCATGAAATACAATGCAACATAAAATGTGTCAAACAGAAGTGATTTCTTTTGCAGTCTTTACCCAAGCTTAACATTTGCTGTGGAAATTTATGCTATCTTAGAACGCCTGCATGGTACAGAACTATGTACAGCTTACTGTAATTGGATGCCCTTTTACTGGTTTACTAAACATAAAATCACACTTACAGGATACACAAAAAAGACTGCATTTCTACTTGTGAATACTTTATCATATGCAAAATATTACCTTTTATTTAAAGTACAGAAGAATATAGCAGGATAAGGAATAACTGCTGAGACGTGTCCCATATTCAAAGTTTAAGTTTCTAGGTTAATAACATTTTGAAAAGTACCAATTTGCTTTTGAAAGGTCCAAATATCTCTTACCAGACACAGCTGGAAATGAAAACATTAGTCCACCCCAAAAGTGATATTTCAGTTATAGGTAAAATCTGGAGGAGGTTCTGCATCACACATTGACTTGTTATATTTCTAGGGGACTTAAGTGACAAGAACTCCACATCATGGTTCCCGGGTCTTTCCCACCCCACCATAGAGTTGTAGTTGTTCCTTCCTAAAGTGGGATATCCATTGTAAAAACAATTACCATTTGTATAGTCTTCTCTTACATTTTCAGTTACAGCAGTTGTGCATGGTGTCTAAAAATGACTATGCAGTCCTTTTATGCATCAGAGTTAGACCCAGCACTCAGTAACAGTACTGGTAAGACATGTTTCCTCCCTTTCCCTGTAATACTGTGGGAGGAGACTTCTGATGAGGGGTGTGCCTGTTAGTCAGCTATGCTATCATAGAGTTCTCGAGGGTGAGAGCCAAAAAAGAAAAATATTATAGCACACTTCTAACCAATCAATCTGAAATTATTTATTCCTTTTCCCAACTTCCTGGGAGGACTTCCCTAGGTGACGTACCCCCTTGCTAACTTCTTAAAGTGACATGTCTCCATAAAGAGGACCTGTCACATATTTTGCTATCACAAAGGGGGGGTTTATTAGCCCCCGTATGTGATAGCAATAAAGTTTAGTGGAAAAAAAAAAAGGGGAAAAAAATTTAAGTCCCCCCCCAAATTTAAAGTTACACATAAAAAAGAATAAAAAAACAAAAAAAATGTTTTAAGTCCCCACCCATACATACACGCATGCAAAGCAAAAAAGTTTAGTGGAAAAAAAAAAGGGGAAAAAAATTTAAGTCCCCCCCCAAATTTAAAGTTACACATAAAAAAGAATAAAAAAACAAAAAAAATGTTTTAAGTCCCCACCCATACATACACGCATGCAAACATGCGTCGGGGGCGCATACGTGCAAAAAAGCCGATTGCATGCACATGTTACATATCGCCGCGAACGTCCGAGTGAGAGCAATAAGTCTAGGGCCATCAATCACTGATAACACTAAACTGATGAGCGGTAAAAGCTTTTAAAGTGTCGCCTATGGCCAATTTTGGGTATGGTAGTTTTCTGCGATTTCGCGGGTGCGCGCAATTTTAAAGCTTGACATGTTTGGTGTCTATTTACCCGACGTGACCCGATCTTTTATATTTTACCAAAACTGGTTAATAATTAATAAATGTTTCCTAACCTAATGTAAAAAAAAAAAAGTCTAGCTGTATGATGTAAAAACATGTGGCGTCAACTGTGGGAAGAGTGGTTGCATTCTTTTAGCAAGGGTTGAATGTCACATTTTTCACACTTAGCTTCCTTCTGCCTTAGAAAATTTTTTAACTTGGTTTTATAACAGAAATCGCTGATCTCTTTTACGTTACATAGCGCAAAGTATAGTATATACAGTATAGCTAGGTATCACTTGCTGTATAGAAATCCAGAGATACCATCTATGCCAATGCCAATGATTCAAGCAATAAAGAATGCTTACAATTGAAAATATTTTCAAAGCTTTTTAATACCTGACATTTTGGCAAGCTAAATTGTTAATATTGGCTACAAATCAGAATTCTGCACACAGAAATTAGACTTTACCGTGAAAATGATTATTTTGGAAGCACAATTATTTTACCGTAATAAGGAGCCAATAAAGTTCCTGAAAATACTTTTATTTTTTGTTTTCATAAAATTTGGCTTGATGCACAGCTTTAGATAAAAATGTAAATTAAAGACAGTGGCAATGTAAAATGCCTGCTGACAGTTTAGTAATGTTTCACTACTGATGCTGGCAGGTTATGGTTGGGCAAGCAGGGCTAAATGTAGGGCGGGGAAGCTGCTTGGTCGTTTACAAGTGATCTCGGCGATGTCGCCAAGATCACTTGTAATAAGACTAGAAGAAGAGAGTGTTTGGAAAGGTGGGGTTTTTAAGGCACTCCAAATGATAATTCAAAATGGTCTTTTTAAATAATTTGTAAAGTTTATTGGATGCATAATTAAAAGAAAAAAAGAGAAATGAAACGGGAGCAGTAATGAGCATAGACACTTCTAATATCCACCGCTGTCCTAGGTATTAGTTGATTGACAAGTTAACATGATAAGTTTAAAAAGTAAATGCATGGATACAGTTCAATCGTGGGTCTCAACTCCCACACTGTGGTTGACACACCTCAACTGGTGGGGCGACTAATGTAAAATAATGCGGTAGAGTTCCTAGATAATGTGAAATTGAGCAGGGTTCAGCTGGGTGAACTTTTTAAGATATTTGTATACTAGAGATTCAGCATATCATCCGCTGCATCTATACGCGGTTTAGTATAACATAATTAATTAACCCTTGCCCTGATTATTAAATTGTCGCCCTATAATCAGTTGATATGTGTCGACCATTCACATCTTGTTTGATGCATTTAACAGGTGTACATGTTTTAAGTAATAGTGTTCTTAATATAATTTCTTAATTTAAACCCAGGGAATTGTAGCTGGTGGAATATTCCCTGGGTTTAAATTAAGAAATCAAACTAAGAAATTATATTAAGAACACTATTACTTAAAACATGTGCACCTGTTAAATGCATCAAACAAGATGTGAATGGTCGACACATATCAACTGATTATAGGGCGACAATTTAATAATCAGGGCAAGGGTTAATTAAGTTATACTAAACCGCATATAGATGCAGCGGATGATATGCTGAATCTCTAGTATACAAATATCTTAAAAAGTTCACCCAGCTGAACCCTGCTCAATTTCACATTATCTAGGAACTCTACCGCATTATTTTACATTAGTCGCCCCACCAGTTGAGGTGTGTCAACCACAGTGTGGGAGTTGAGACCCACGATTGAACTGTATCCATGCATTTATTTTTTAAACTAATCATGTTAACTTGTCAATCAACGAATACCTAGGACAGCGGTGGATATTAGAAGTGTCTATGCTCATTACTGCTCCTGTTTCATTTCTCTTTTTTTTTCTTTTAATCATGCATTCAATAAACTTTACACATTTTATTTAAAAAGACCATTTTGAATTATCATTTGGAGTGCCTTAAAAACCCCACCTTTCCAAACACTCTCTTCTTCTAATATAACTAGGGGTGTGGCACTCATGTTTTAAACACCATTCCCTCCCTTTACTACCTATTCCCTCCCCCCTTGGATATTGTAATAAGACTACACGTCCGTCCTCCCCCAGCCGCCCCCCTCGCCATGTACCTCTCTCCTCACTGGCCGCCTCTCTCCGGAGATCTTCAGGATGGAGAGTGGGAAGCAGAACAGAGAACATCCGTTCTCCGCTCTGCTCCATGTAAACAGTGAGAGGGAGAGCTGCACTCACAGCCTTCCCCTCTCAGCTGTAACAGGAGTTCCAGCACAGTGCTGTGCTAGAACTCCTGTATTGGAAGAGACAGGGTAAATAAAGAGAACCTATCACCTACAAATGCTATCACACAGGGGCTTGTCAGCTCCTGTGTGATAGCAATAAAGTTAAAGTGAAAAAAAGTTAAATAAATAAAAATTTAAAACAAAACAAGTAAAAATAATAAGAAATAATAATTAAAATAAAAAAATAAAGAGGTGATTAAAAATAGAAAATAATAAGAATAAATAAATTAATTAAATATGGAAAAAATAATAAGATGCAATATGATAAATTACAAAATTATAAGATTAAAAAAGTTAAAGTAAAAGATGTTAAGATAAATTTAATTTTTAAAGTTAAAAAAATAAATAATTCAAAAAGTGATGACAGGTCTGTGCTATGTGGCAGAGCTGTGTAAATCTTTGGACTAGGTAGACAGAAATACAAATCCTTTGGCAGGTAAAACAACAATCCTATATCTAATTATTCTGTGTATTTAGCTGATTGCGTTCAGATATTCAGATGATTGAGTTCAGATTTAACTGTTTCCATTTCTTTGCCTATACGTGGTTTTGTGTGTTACCAAAACATGTTTAATACAATTAATGGTAATAACATTGTTTAACATTATTAATTAATTTTACTCATTCCTTTCTTTGACTACAATACATTCCAGAGAATGTAATATTGAGATTTATTATATAATTACATACGGTGTAACTTAGTATACCAAGTATTTACTACACCACATCCAAGAGCTATAGTTCAATTGTACCAACTTACTAAAGTAAGTAACCATAATGGACTTTAAAGGTGTATAACCTAAATATTCATCAATAATAGCAATATACAAAAAAATTTTGGACATCTGAATGGTCCTCTTATAGCACATTTGTGACATGTTTTAGCACACTTGTGATGTAATACTGTGAAGCCAGCATGCACCATTTTTGGTGCATGGAAACATCCAAGCAGGCGATATGAAAGGATGGTGACTGGAAGTCTCATGTAGCACCTCTTTCTGGCCCTGTACACCACCCCCTGTATAGTTGTCTGCACTTCTATTGCAACTAAGGTAACTGGCTGAAGCTCAGAGTGATTTTTTGTAACGTATTACGTTTTATGCTATATCTGCTTGATTCTTGGTAATCCTTATGCTACCTTTGTTTGATTCTTAGAATCCTCAGGTGGCACTTTCTTACTGATTTTGAGCCTCACACTCTTGGATGGATGTCTGTACTTTGATTAAAACCAGGTAACCGACTTGAGCAAATAGGGATCTATTGATAACTTATTATATCTAATGTTACTTTAATTGGATCCCTGGTACATGGTGTGGGATATTTATCAACAATGAACCCTTTAGTACTGGGTTACATATCACCATATCTGTTTGGCCAATAGCATTGATATATATATATATATACATACCTTCCCTGTGGGCTATAGCTGACAAAAATGGGATATGGATCATTTATAGATTAAGTAGTTTGCTTTAGTACTATTTTGGAATTGAACTGCAGACTGTCTGGAAGCCTCCGTTGGTCCCCAGTATAGACAATATATGCTACCTGGCTTTTGAATGAAGGTGGTAATAATATATTTTATGCTCCCAATGACCCATGTAGGTACAAGACAATGAAAAATCATGTATATTTTATATATCTGATTCAAAAACTGGTTATAACATGTTGCTGTTATCCCTTTATTTGTTTATAGATTTACTAAGCATTAAAAATTCTGATAAAGCAGATTGTAATCTGTGCAACGCGTCACTTACCTGTATAGCACCACATCAAGCCCCCTTTATATTGAATATTTACATCAGTGTGGCTGGAGGATCATTCCCAGACCTTGGACTCTGACACTTTATAAGATCAAATGGGCAATGGCATCTATTGCTAGTCTGTATCTATCAATTTCTCTGGAGCACAGTTTTTGTTGTTTTTTAATTTATTGGATGACTTTTTGTATCTAATGTTATGTAATACAATTTGGATATTTTGTAGATTGCTATTTTTGATGAACATTTATGTTATACATCTTTCACGTCCATAATGGTTACTTACTTTAGTAAGTTGGTACTATTGAGAGTTATTGCTGGAAATTGTCTCATGTACAATCTTCTACAAAATTTAATTCCTGGAAGAGATACAATGTTTCATGTAGCTGTATTATTGTAGGAGATTATTTCCAGCTTATTAACTTGGTATTTATCTGCATCACTCAGCAAAAAGCTGATTTGCCTCTGAATTGCCAAGGAAATACCGAAATAGATAGTACATATTTAGGAACAAACAGCTTCGTGCCAAGCAAGCTACCCATAGCAAAAGATAGATTTAAATTTAGTAAGTTATCAAAAATGTTTTTTTTTTCTTTTTTATTCTTTTTTTTCTCTAATTGAGTGTTCAAAAAGTGAACTACATTTTATAATAGAAAACTGCTCACCGCAACTAAAGATTTGAGAAATTATTGGTCTCCAGTTAGGGAAAAACACATATAGAATATAAAAAAAAAAAAACATTTCTGAGTAAGCAAAACAAACTTGAAAAATTAAAATCTATCAATAGTAAAAAGGTAAGGGCAGAACACATAGGCCCACCAAAAATGAACTTGGGAAGTTGGTCACAAATGACAAGGAGAAGGCACGTTTAGTCAATACATTTTTCTCTTCTGTTTATAGTGACAAACAGAGTGGGTTTGATAGACAGACTAGTAATACTAACAAAAAATGGAAAGTTGTATACTTACCTATCTGTAATTTTGGCAGCATACGGGACCCTCCCATGACTTCCACATTGAGTACTTATTACGAGAATGGTTGCATTGGTAGTCATGTTTTGATTTATAGTATAACTGGTCCTGTGATTGGGTGAGGGGCAGAGCTAACCCATTTGTATGCTGCCGTTTATTGGCGTCAGGAAAGGAAAATTACCGCTAGGTAAGTATACAATTTTCCTTTTTTATGCCTGAACAGAAACAGGAGGTGAATCATACTGTGGGTTTCAGTTTAACAGTTATTTTCACACTTATTTTAAAAAACATTCTTTTATTTAAAGTTTTTACATAATGAAATTCAACATCAACACTTAACAAGAAGCAAAAACTTAATCCAGGACAGCTTATCCAGCTTTAGCATTTCATCTTAATATATACATTTAAATAAGTATAGTTAAGAATATTATACAGCATGTCTTCTTTTCTTCTACCAACTTGAATTTCCTATTTCACATTCTGATTCCCCTTTTTAATAATGGGCTTTCCTAGTAATCATCTATAAACCATTTCCCAAGTCCCGTCTAGTCCAGCGTGGCTGCCCCACTTATATCCATATACACTGAATCCGAGCATCCACATTCACAGTATATTAAGACAAATATCCTTCAACACTTATGTTGCACACAAGCATGATGTCAATATCATTCATGATTATCCTGAACTTTTACTGGAGTGCCACTAACCCATTTTCTACCTTAATGGGCAACCTGTCAGTAGAAGAATATGTAATGTTGAGTACCATTGCTGAACCCTACTTTTGAAAATGATAGTAGCCTAGCTATCATGCTGACACTTGTAGCTTCAGCTCTTTGCGTCACTAACCCACAACAAATTTAATAGCAATTAACCGTGAATTTTCTTAGACTTGCATTTGCTAAATGCTTGTTTCAGGCCATGTTTCAAGCCAAACAAACCCAGGCAAGTAGCTTTTGTAGGAGAACTGCAATGTAAACCCACATAATTCTTTCATGACTGGTATACTTTATAGGATGTGTGCAACTTGTACTTATGAGAGTCTTTATTGGAAGGAGATTTACAAAAACGAATTACAGCTTCCTATCAAATCTGTAATGCAGTTATGTAATAGCTTTTTTGGCATTTAAAGTGTATGTCTAGGCAAATAAACAAAAAAAACAAATATGTAGTGTAGTTTACTGTAATAGCTTTTTTTGGCATTTAAAGTGTATGTCTAGTACATCTCTGCAATACCAGCAAATGTCCCCATATTTTAACGCTTTAAAAAAAATGCTAAGAATAGAAAAACACTTGTTGTTCTGGAAGTCCAGTAAGCTCCTAACCTGTAGTGACCTGACAATGCAGCCTCTCCTGTACTGAAATCCTAAGCAGTGTTGTCAGCCCTACTTGAGTTCTCCCTTGCCCCCCTGAGGTGTTTTGTTGTCCAGCAAGGCAGAGCTGACAGTACTTCTTGTTAATTTAATGCAGCAGAAGCAATGAGTTGTGAGCTCACTACAGGAAATCAGGAGCTGAGGACATTTTTTTTGTACTTGCAACATTTGTAAAGAGACAAATCATGGGGAAATGTGCCTATATTGCACAGATGTATTGTTTTAATTTATCCAGACATATACTTTAAAACATTGTGATATATGAGAAATGTTTTATGCCTAAAGGTATGTAGTTTGCAGTATTAAAGGAAATATCAACCCTTGGTACTTATGATGCCTGAACATCTACAACCTCAATGACATATTTCAAACTCCTGTTATGCTTTAATCCAAGGCAGATTTGTCAGTTTTAAGTAAAGCTAAACAGGTGTTTCACTGCCGTTTCCATCCTAGCCAATTCATTGCAGGCCAGATAGGACAGCATTTAACAGACAAATATTCTAGTATATACAATTATTACAGAAAAGTCATATTTTAGTAATACAATGTTTAAAATACCTACAAGCAGGTCATCATGTGATTTAATACTTCAATTGTATTACATACCGGCTGGCTGAATTTTATTTGTGCACTTTATAGGTTACCCTTTAACTGGCCATATTCATGTCTAGCAAATTTCTTCCACATATTTCATTTTCCATTAAATTGGGTCATGATCGTGAAGCAGTGAGCAGATAAGACTGTCATATCAAAATCTCGTTTTGTCAGGAATTTGATGAATGGCACCAGATATCACTTGCAAAATGTCATAGAATGCATTTACCAGATGTCACAAAAAGATTACATCATGTTTTGTACAGTGTTTTGCTGTGAAAAGTAAAATGGGATTATGACAGTAAACAGACTACAGAGTGTGTATGCATTTTTGTTTTAAATATGCCTGTTATTTTTTAAAAGCAACGTGACTTTTCCACAAAGTCAACTTTGCAAGTGGACAGTAAGAATATAAGCTTATAAATAGTACTTGGTATCTGACAATATATTATCAAACAACCTTCACTGTCATAAATACAACCTATATGCAATCTACAAATGGTCTTTTCATCAAATAAATGTTGCTACCCAAAAACATAAAATGTAGATATATGAATGTATATATTAATAATATCGGACTGTACTATACCAAATGCTATGTCTTAAATAAGATCAAACAAATGTCATTACAATCCCACAAATGGTGCAAGCTCACTTCCAAAAAGGTGGATATTGCAGTTCATTTCATATGCTTATTATTTTCAATTATCAATATTCCACCACCATCACCACATGGAAAAGTATTCGTTGGGTGTTTTAGGCCTGGCTAACATCAAGGTCAACAATGTCAGAGATCCACAGGTCATAGGTATCTTTTGTTTTAGGGAATTATGGGAACATATAAGTATGTATGCAATTATTTTCTTTCTTTCTGCTTTTAAAGGAATTTGAAGAATATATTGTACCCAAGGTGAAAAGTTCTAATTTTGCTGTAAGTTTAGGTTTTTATTCAGTTAAATATCTCACAATGAAACATTTTGCATGGACATACTGTAGCAAAGATTTACATTACAGCACTGGCGGAACTACCAGGGTTGCAGCGGTCGCAATTGCGATTGGGCCCTGGCATTCGGCCACTTGGGGGGGGGGCAGCGAGGAAGAAGAGGGCCCCCCCCCAAGATCGTGCCGCTCCTTCCCTGACGCACAGCCACCCGCAGCATGTGTAGGCGGCTGTGTCGCAGGGATGGAGAGGCTTTCACTGGTCCCGCAGAATGTGCTGCAGGCACTGCCGGGCAGCACAAATGTAGGACTACAAGTCCCATAAATGCATTATATTTTTAAGTAGGGGTGCAGTGCCAATCATGGGCATTTTCACGAGTGCTCATACTCGTGAGAATGCCCCGATATTAAACGCAGATAACAGTTTTCGATGTAGTCGAATTTGCCGACCTCAGCATCTGCAATTGCACACAGACCAGTATTATCGAGGAAACAGGGATTTATTTACAAAGTATTCCGTTTAAATTGTTAATTGTGACCATTATTAATATGCCATCCGTCATTTACTGCCATCCATCATTTACTGCCACGGACGGCATATTATTAACGGTCACAATTAACCATTACAAACTAATACTTTGTAAATAAATGCCGGTTTCCTCGTTAATCCCATCTGTACGTAAGTGCAGATACTGGGTCAGTGTTCTTGACAGAACACTGGCACTAAAAATTTTAAAAAGCGGCTGCCTGAGGGCCCGTACTTGCTGGGAACCTCAGCAGCCTTCCTGTTAACCTTCTTGGTTTCTTGCACCGGGACCCTGAAGGATCTAGTTACGCCTCTGCATTACAGTATCTCAGATATGTCAGGAATATGAACAAATATATGAAAGTTTGGAGTTCCCTAAGATCTGTACATTGTTTTTTTTATTTTCCTCATAACTGCCCTTTAAGGTTATACATGAAATCGGGCATCAGAGATATGCTTCTACAATAAATCTTACCCCTGCCAGTTATGATTTGTTTTCCTAAAACACAGGGCAAAGAGCAGACAGATAAAAAATAGCCATATTCTTTCTAGAAGCAGACATTTGGAGAACATAAGACAAAGTGAGAACCCTATCTTATGTGTCCCTTACATGGTGCTTTCTGAAACTACTGAAGGACTTTGAATTATTATTTTTTCTCACAAATCAATATTTTATCTCCATAAAATGCCTCCATTCTGTGCTCTGCTCAATAGACAACTTTTAGAATTCAGGAGGTAGTGCACAACACACCTGCTGGGTGTAAACACACTGCAGAGGTGTATACATTCCACCAATAGATCATGCTGGGTGTGAACACACTTCAGAGGTATATACATTCCACCAATAGATCATGCTGGATGTAAACACACTGCAGAGTTTGTCCGTCCAAATGGTTGGAGAAGGGATATGCAACAACAGCAAGGATGTTCAAAGTCCATGTCATCTGAGGCAGGATTTGAACCAGGAGCACAGGCACTGCAAGGCAGTAACTCTAACCCCTAAGCCGCTGTGCTGAGCCATAGGCAGTATGATGATGAATGTTAGAATTAGATATTTCCACTCCTTAGAAGTGGCTCAGAAACAGTAAGCAGTTTAAACTATAATGTCAGCTTACAATAAGCAATATATTTCCATTTCAACAATCATTAAACATCCTCATGAGGCAATCCTTTAAGCTGTAGCCAGGAAGTGGTGCCTAACACATAGATGATAGCTCGCCATCCGCGCTTGTTGACAGCATTAACAGGCGTGTGCATTGCCAGCATTGATTTGCGCCTATTAACACGCTTTTGAGCAGTGCGCACGTGCGCAACTCAGGTGTGTTTTTGCATGGCGTGTTTATAAGGTTAGTAAATCAACCCCTATATGTCATATGGTGGAGCTGGTTTCCACCTCTAAGGATCAATATGGTCGATTCTACAATATATGGGCCTGTTGGTTGGAATTTAAGACTTCTGTTGATTACCTTACTGTGATACCATCAGCTCCTATTTAATCCCCCCTATCCCTCTTTTTGTTTTCTTTCTTTCTTTCTTTCTTTTCTTACGATTCCTGTAAACTGTTCAGTATGCATTCTTTCTTTTCTTACGATTCTTGTAAACTGTTCAGTATGCATTCTTAAATGCTAAGCCACTGTATCATCTGCAATTTTTTTTCTTTATTCGAATTGTCACTTTTTGACTCTCACCCTCAACGTTACCTTGAAATCTTTAATAAATCATTAATGCACAAAAAAAGAAGAGGCTGGGTTCAGGTCGAACCCACATTCGACCCAAATCTCATCCCTAGTAGTGATGTATATTTTAAAAAATTATAAAGTTTATTCGCAGAGTTAAAAAATATTTCTGACAGTTCACATTTATTTTTTTCTAAAAAAAGGAAAACAATATCATGGGTTTCCAATTAAAATTCTGCCCAGATTCTTACCCAGGCATGCAGCCTGAGTTTCAAGGAAAGGGAGGGCAGTTTTATTATTTAAACCCTTATGCCACAGAAGCAATGCCCAGACAGGTTGACAACACACTGTAGAGCGGTATTCAACATACAGAGAATATTTCCGTATTTGGCAGGCAGCTAAAACATGAATATTCAAAAATGTCTTAAACCTAAAATGTGTTATATTTAATTAATTTAGAAAAATCAAAATGATTTCCTGTTACTGTTTTTTACTTTGCAAATTTAAAACTGAAAGAGCTAACATTTTTTATGGACTGTGCGTTCATTTCTAGATGGATTACAAATTCATGGATATAAGTATATAGTAATTCTATTAAACTGTTAACATTTTTTCCAGATATTCTTTACATTTTCTTTTTCACATTTGTTTATTCTGTTTTACGCAATAGAGGTCACTTAAGTTAGTAAGCTTCAGTTATTTTCCTCCAGGCAGGGAAAATAAGGTACAAAGTGGCATTGCAATCAATGTCCAACTGTTCAGGTAAATTAAAGGATAAAACTAGAATATTCTAATACAAAGGATCTGAGATCCATATAAAAAACCTTCCTATACATTGTTAATATTAGCAGAACAGGGGATATTAATAATTTATTGCAGTAAAATAGAAATTTGAACTTGAAAGCTGTTCAGTCTAACACAGTTCCATTAGATTTCTTTCAGTTATAATTATGTAACAATAATTAAGAATGTGAGCTTTAAATAGGACAAAAGGCACATCATATAATTTAACAATAAATGACACATACCATCATTTAACAAACTTAGCCAAGCCTATAAAATGATACGATTGTAGAATATTAAAGAATAGATGGCAAATTATGTGATATTATTGAATTATTAATAAGAAAAAGGGAAGGAAGGTAAAAGAAAAACAAAGGAAAAAACGGAAATGCAAAGGAAAAGGAAAGAAAAGAGAAAAGTCTCATAATCTGTATTATTTTTGCTGCTTCCTCTAACACTTTTCAAATCAAACCCTGTATTTGAACTTGTTAATAGTCAGTCAATGCCCTCATCATCTATTACATTCAGGGCTGGATTAAGAGCATCACGGGCCTGGTTCTGAGGATTGTGGTGGGCCTTTTAATGGAAATGGCGACGGTCACGGGGGCCTTCTTCCTCCTGTCCGGGCTATGATTTGTGGTCTTTCTACAGCATGAAGTCAGTGGTGGAGCGCCAGGGCCCAGTTGTAGCTGTAGCCTTGGTAGATCTGCCACTGACTCCAAGCTGTAGAGGGATTACAAATCTTAGCAATACATTATACAGCAATACAGAATACCATCAACTATAGAGGACTACAAATCCCAGTAATATATTACACAAAAATTAAGAATACCACCAGCTATAGAGGATTACAATTTCCAGCAATAAATTATACAGCAATAAGAATAATACCACTAACTATAGAGTACTACAAATCCCAGTAATGCATTACAGAGCAATGCAGAATACCATCAACTTCAGAGGACTAAAAATCCCAGCAATACATTGTAAAGCAATGCAGAATACCATTGGCTATAGAGGACTAAAAATCCCAGCAATACATTATAAAGCACTGCAGAATAATACTATCAGCTATAGCGGACTACAAATCCCAGTAATACTTTATAAAGCAATGCAGAATAATATGAAGCTACATACTCTGTGTTGCTCCGGGTCCACAGCCTGATGTCTCCAGGGTCTCAGGAGAGTTGTGGGGTTTAAGGGGGCTGTGCAGGCTCTCAGGTGGTCAGTGCGGCTCTCAGGGGGCCTGTGTGGACACTCAGGGGGCCAGTGTGGGCTCTTAGACAGTCAGTGCAGGCTCCTAGGCGGTTACTGTGGGCTCCTGATGGTTAGTATGGGCTCTCAGGTGATCAGGGCAGGCTCTTAGGTGGTCAGTGCGGGGTCTCAAGTGGTCATTGTCGGCTCTTAGACGGTCAGTCGGGCTCTTAGGTGGTTAGTGCGGGCTCCAGGTGGTCGGTATGGGCTCTCAGATGCTCAGTGCTGGCTCCAGGTGGTCAGTGCTGGCTCCAGGTGGTCAGTGCTGGCTCCCGGTGGTCAGTACGGGCTCTCAGGCGGTCAGTGCAGGCTCCAGGTGGTCACTGCGGGCTCCAGGTGGTCACTGTTGGAGAAGGGCTATGCAGTACAGGGCTCCAGGTGGTCACTGTTGGAGAAGGGCTATGCAGTACAGGGCTCCAGGGGATCAGTGTGGGCTCCAGGTGGTCAGTATGGGCTCTCAGGCAGTCAGTGTGGGCTCTCAAGTGGTCAGTGCAGGCTCTTAGACGGTTAGTGCGGGCTCCAGGTGGTCAGTATGGGCTTTCAGGTGGTCAGTGTGGGCTCCAGGTGGTCAGTGCAGGTTCCAAGTGGTCAGTATGGGCTTCAGGCAGTCAGTGCAGGCTCCAGGTGGTCAGCACTGGCCCTCTGATATGCCTGAATAGAGGGCCATGGCTGCCTGGTTGCGGCTGGGGTGGCCATGATTCGGGTCGACTCTGCCAGGCCTAATTGCTGGGGCGGGCTTGGTTCGGGAGCTCCACCCGGCCCTAAGTTAATCCGGTCTTGATTACATTGCACTACCACTCAAACAGCTGAAGTAATTAATTACATTTAAGCAATTTTTCTGTTAGCAAAGTGATAGAAAATGAATAAGGCAAACTTGTTTCAGTTTCTTTTTAAATGCTAAAGAGTTAAGTCAGCTGACAATTCCTGTCTAACAGAGATTCTATTGGTAGGATCCCTGTGCTTTCCATGAGTTTCTCAGTCTGCATACTGCACACTGCTATGGACTATAGGAGGTTCCCACTCTCCCTGCTGAATTGTTTTAGTTAAAGTGTTAGTAAACTGTCTATTTCCCAGTATATTTTGCATCATGTCTCACTGTATATAGTCTTCTTAAGCAAACTATTTTTTGTGAATCTGTTACAACATTTTAACCTGAAGATCAGTGATAAGGGAAACGAGCAAAGCCTGGTTCACTGGACTCTTGATAAATAAAAAAAAATAATAATTGTGAACCTTACACCCAAACCCCATTGATGTCCATGAGAGCCAAATTTTGACATTTTGTTCTGGACTTTTCAAGACCAATTTGCAAGCTTTTAGGAAAAAGGGCATGGGTAGCTGGGCACTGCCATGGGGATGTACCAATGCAAAAAAAACCTAAAAAATAATGTTCATAGGGGAGCTGATTCTCTAATAAGCCTTAAAGGCAACATTAAAAATATACAGTACATTTAAATAACATGTTTAAGTAAAAGAGATAGCTGAGACAATTCCCCTCCTCATACTAGTCCGTGGGCTCTCCCTAATTAGTGTCCTGTAGAGCTCACACAAACACCAGGCCACGGTAAGACTTAGCTCAGCGATCACCCTCAAAAATGATATAAGTACCCCAATGATGTTAAACAAAGCACAATACCATTGTAATATAGTAAAAATGCATAATTCACATGGGGATCCACAGTTGTAAAACCCTAGCAATCAGAAGTAAATGGAGTGACATAGGTGAGTATCCAAATGTAACAATTAATTAATGTATCTCTTGAAAATAGTCAAGCCCCATTTGAATTGCAAAAGATGTACGTTCCCAGTACACATGGGTGTAATTATTGTGTCCTTCAACAGATGATGTTTATTGCATCTGAAACAGAGAATAGTACCGAATTAGGGGTCCAAAATACATACAATATTTAAATATCCTCTTTTTGGAATTGTGGGATGACTCGTATTAGGTGGACCACCTCCAATTGTTCATACAGTCTCAGATTCAACAAAATATGACAGTCACTCTGTTTTGCATCTTGGTATACAGTATGTTCAGGGAAACTTTGCTTGCAATCTCCTGGTCAAGTCCTGCACTTGTTATGTAAATACAGTTTTCTGTAAACATCTTCAACCTGAAAAACGGTCTTATTGGTAACATGTAACAAAAGATATTTAAATGATTTCAATTGAATTACTTCAGGAATTGATGACAAAGTTCCACAGAATAGGAGTACAAAAACCTCCCATTTACCCAAAAAAGAACATCCCATTGTGCGGAAAACCAGTGACAATGTTGTTGGATGACAATTTTTTTCTCTAACTGTAAATTCAGGAATGAAACATCAGTGAGGAAGAGATAACATGTAAACAATACATTGAAATTATTTAAATTGAATTACTTCAGAAATTGATGACAAAGTTCAACAGAATAAGTACAAAAAAAGAATATTATCTATAAATCTGGACTATCATAGAAAATTTACATAATAATGCGATTAACGGATTTAAAGAGAAAAACAGGGGTTTGTTGTTGGATGACAATGTTGTCATTGGTTTTACTGCCCAATGGGATGTTATTGGGTAAAAGGAATTTTTAGTCATACGTGTTTTTGAATTCATTTTGCATTTTTCTTAAAATGTGTTATATTTATTAATGAGAGTATCTATCTATTAGAGCTCCTTTGCAATTGCTGTGCACTGACAAAAATTCCACTCTACATGAGAGTTTGTTTCTTTTTCAATGTATTTAGCTAAATAATAATACTTATACTTTTTGCTAAATACCACCTTTCTCTCCCATTGTCCCAGGAATAAGTTGACCAGAGATTATGCACATTTTGTGCCAGTTGCAACTCCTAAGGTCCGTAGAAAAAAGATATTGTCAAATATAACAATTTTATGTTATAAAACAAACTCCAGCAGTTTTATAATGACGTCATTTAAATACAAATTGTCACCTAAATCCATGTCCAAAAGAGCTTGTACACTTCTAGTGCTGATTGGCGTAAATGTTTGTATATAGTAATTCCACATCAGTAGCGTTTTTAAAAAACAAAAGAGAAGAGCTATTCTATTGGTTAGCCACTTGTTGATTAACGTAAGGTGTCTATGTCATATGTATAGTGTGAATGTATTAGGATTTTTTAAACCTTCCAGCAGTTAGAGCCATTGGAACATAGTACACACTTGTCTATCGCCCATATACTAGTAAACTATGTATCAGAGCCTACATATACTTGGGCTCCTTGTAATCCGGATAAATATTTCAGTTAAAACATTTTCAAAAATATTTAAAAAATGTTGCAGCATAAACAAGTGGAAAATTAAATTTTTCATCAATGTGTCTATTGTCTCCTCATAATAAAAGTGTATACAGGGTTTTACAATGAAGCAAATGAAAGCCTTGTATGTACAGGAAAAACAATGTACAAATCCTATTAGTATGCATAGTGTGTAAACGTAAACAGATGAATTACAGAACTGCAAAATTTACCACCAATTACCACCTGTCATGAAGGGTCTTATGTTCCTCTATGATGTATCTAAGTAGATACTGTCTTTTCAAAGATTTGCTTTCATTTTGTTTAACTCTAATTTACATAAATTATTTGCAGACTTTCCTTTTCTCCAAATTGGGCACATTTTTCTTCTAAATTTATTGCTCTATAATGATATACAAGTATGATATCGTCTGCATGAATTAATCAGATACTGTTCTATTTAATTTTTTTCATCTGAATTATAGAAATCTACCCTTGTATTTGTCTAGAAGAAATCACGCTGAAACACTTGGTTTCTTATTTCCTTTAATAAGTAAAGCACCATGGAAACTGGTTTGGGGTTTTTTTTTTTTCAATTTGTATTGATATTTCATATCCTTTTTTCTATTGACAGAAAATGCATGTTTTAAAATGAACATTGAACACACAGTGCACCTATGACACTGATGTCACAGATCATTATGGGGTCTATGCACTAAGCTGCCGTAGGCAGCCGAGTGACTAACCGACCCCAAGCGAAGTGACCCGAATGCTGTTCGGTTATTCACTTCAGGCTGGTACAACTGATTCCAGCCGTATATCGGCTCAAATCAGTCGCACATTGGGTGGCTTCGTGTGGCTTTGGCTCGGCTGAACATGCTCAGCATGTTCGGCCTACCCGAAGTGCTGAAGTGCAGAAGGAGTTCGACTCAGCCGATCCAACATCTGGATTGGCTAAGCCGAACCTCCGGCAGGCTACTCGCTGCTGTTCGGTCTATTCTTATAGATGCCGAACAGCAGTGAGTGAATAGCCGAATTGCCGCTGAGCAGCATTCGGCTCGGCTGTTCTGCTTGGTCCCTCTGTGGGACCGAGCAGAATAGAAAAATAGTTAAAAAAGATGGGAGCCAACGGCTCGATGTCAGAAGAAGAAAAAAAAAGAGAAGGGAAAGGTTTACTCTGCTCGATCGAGCAGAGTGAACCTTTCTGGGAGATAGTGTTTCTCTCCCGGATGGCCGGGAGCCTATTAGACTCCCAAAGCGTCCGGGGGAGGAATGACAGATGGCGTTCCTGGTTACAAGATAACCAGGAATGACATCTGTCATTACACACTGAGAACACGGAGAGGCCGCTCTCAGTGTGTAATGACAGCGTCCCTGGTTAGCTGGTAACCAGGAACGCTGATCTCTCTGAAAGTGGCCGGAGCCAGCCATGAGATGACATCTGGTTCCGCCCAGCTGTCAGAAGCAGGCTGTCAGCCGGCCAATGGCTGGCCACTCGGCCAGCTTTGGCTTTCACCTCGGCTCAGTCGAGCCAAGGCATATGCCTTCGGCTCGACTGAGCTGCTCGGCCGACTTCGGGAGCTGTACAGGCTATACTGAATAGCCCGTACAGCTGCCCTTCAGTTCTACTGAACCGAAGGGGTCCTGGGGCCGAAGCTAGCCGAAGGATCAGCCGAAGCTACGGCTAGATCCTTCGGCAGCTTAGTGAATAGACCCCATATGTGATTTCTTAAGAAAGCGCAAAGCAAAGAGAGTGAAAGACACAGAGCAGTTTGTGTTTAATTTGAGCTTAAGCTATTGAGCTCTGGTTAAAATTAACTTAGTGAGCATGTGAAAATGAGTTTACAGCTCGCTCCATTTGTTGGCTGTAATAAAGTACACATATCATGTAATATTTAATTATGTTATATCACTAGGAAAAGGTGTAAGAAAATATGTGATGTACTCTCAGACTTTTGTAGCTAGGTTGTTCATTAACCTTATAGTATAAAATAATTTATAGTCTAAAACATGCTAAACAAAATATACTTGAAATAATGTACTGTATAAAATAATTAAATTAATGAAAAACATTAAAAAAAATAAAAACATGTTTTAATGATGGTCACAGAAAAATGTAAAAACTGCATGAATTCAGAGTCAGAGGAACACCAAATCCGCATACTGGCAAAAAAGCATGTTAGAGAAAAATTTGTGTTCAGCCCCCTAGGTTTCACCATATGTAGAGCATTCACTCAGAAAGATTCTCTCTGTAACTGTATTCTATCCTTCTCACTACTATGATTAGATTCGAAAACATAATCAATACCCATGCCACTTAGTTCACAAAGTTGATGTTGTACTTCAACGAAATGTACAGACACAGGTTTCTCTCTACTGATCAATTTCTGCGTTAAAGCCCAAGGGCCAATATCAATCAGTTCGATGCTTCGGAAATTTGCACTTAAGCATTCTGGAAATCTTGCTAATGTATACCAATATACATGGGTACTTCAGTAAATAGAAAAAAAAATCAGTATTACAATTGTAATAATCATTTTTTTGATAATTACCTCCTGCATGAGGATGAAACAAGTTGTACACAGATCAAAGCAATACAAGCATTACAATTGTGACAGCAAATAAAACTATGACACTTAAAGCAACCTTTTTTTCTCCCTGTATTTCTTTTTTCCTCTGAAATCTTAAAAGGTATTCAGATTTAAAAAAAAAGTTGCTTTAAGTGGCACAGTTGTGATGTTTGTAATGCTTTGATCTGTGGTACAACTTTTTCTTATCCTGCTGCAGGTCATAATTACCAGATTAATGATTATTAAAATTGTAATATAGATTTTTTTCATCTATTTACTGAAGTGCCCGTGTTTATTGGTATACCTTGGCAAGACTTCAGGAATATTTAAGATTTTAGAAGAATCTGAGTGATATTCACATGGTCCTTGGTTGTATATTATGTGTAAATACAAAATTGAATTAATTAATTTACCTCTAACATGGTTTTTGCCACTATGCTGGATTGTCTGAATTCATGCAGGCTTTACATTTTTATTTGTGTTGCATTTAAACATTGTTTTTTTAACCTTTTTTGTTTTATAATATTGCTTCATACATTTATTGTTTCATATATATTTTGTTTAGCATATAATAATGTCATCACATCTCTCTATACAATATAATTTTCTTATTATCAATCACAGATTCTATAGCAATGCAGCGGTCACAGTGATTCTGCTTATCCTTCTATTTGTACCATCTCTATTCACATTATACATTGCAGTCTTCTCACTCACATGTAGGAGAAAGTCCCAACATCATAGTTTCCTGGAGTCCTATTTCCTGTGGCAGTTCTCCCTTTTTTTCATTTAACTTGTTACTATTACAAAGGGGCTGACAGGCTTCATCAGCTGGTATGTGACAGCTCTGAACCTGAAAGCACTCAGAGCTGACCACTCCTGGGTTTATTGTTTCTAGGGAAAATCAGGAAATGGATGGTTTTTCATCTCCCTTCCACTCGCCCGTCCTAACAGAGCTGATTTGATGTTCCAGGCTCCTGGAGGGCACAGGTAAACTGGGGACACATATGGGGGGGGGGCACCATCTCTTATATATTGAAGTGATCAGGCAACTTTACAGACACCCAAATAACTTATATATGAAAGCATAAAGCCTGCTAATGCAGCTGTGACTTTGTTTACATCCCAGTGCAGCAGCTGCAGTGGAAAAAAAGTTAATGCAGTTTTAGTATTTTAGTGTTTTTTAAATTAATAATTGTTGTAAATTATTTAGGCTCAAAAATATATTGCTTGAGGTACACCATACATTTGCTCATATACACCTAAAAACTAGCAGTTTTATATATGGGTACCTAATAAGAGTGTAATATATACAGTATATAAAATCTTAATTTTTTTCTTTCTTGTATTATAATGTAAAACCTATGTTAAATAGTGGTCTAATTTAATATTCATTTTGTCACACTTTGCTTACATGTGTGCATACTCCCTGAGTAGATAAAGTTCTTTGATTTCTTGTTGAAAAATTTGCTGTCTTCACACACATGGTTATAAAGCCTTGCTCCACAGATGTCATTGTGGTAGGCAGCAAACGATCAAGTTAAAAAAATGAGAAAAGTATATAACAATTTTATTTTAAATATGTCAGATGATATTGTTATTCAAACAATGTGCTTATTATTCAATCAATCAAGCATGGTAAACTTAAGTCCAAGGATGAGCCACAAAGGCAATCACACCTTATAGGTTGGACTTGATGGACTAATGTCTTTATTCAACCTCAAATACTATGTAACTATGTAACCTTCATCCATGGGCTTTGACAAATATAATTGGTAATTCAAACTTTAATTTTTCAGATCTTTTGCTAGTAATTACTTTTAATTCTGAAATGTTGCATCACAAAACATTTCATTCATGCCAACCGCCTTCTTCATCTTAGATTCACTCAGCTTCACTGTCCACTACCTTTTTCAGCTCAGTTTTATTGTCCACCACCTTCTTCATTTCACAATCACTGTCCACTAAGTGCCCATTACCATGACCTTACACTCAACCACCTTCACAAGGTGACAAAGATGACAAGGCCAAGTTGATACAGCTTCATAAAGCAAGGGCCCTATCTAATCAAAGTCACTAGAGTCAGCGGCCATGCTGAATACCATGCCTGCTGACCACCTGCCAATCATTGCTTGAACCTGTGACTGTGTTGAGTATTGTTCCCCCCACCACTTGTAACTCGACTATAGGCACTCCTGCCTGTCAGCTGCCACCTTTATTTTACAGATGCATCCAGTGGCGGAGCTAAGGAACAAAGGGCCCTGGTGCAATCCCTACCGCCCACCTTCAGCAGGCAAAGACCTTCAGCAGATCAATGGCAAGGTCCTCATAGGCCACATGTTTTCATAGATGGTTTACATTGTATTTAATATTCTACAAACACTTTTATCTATATATTTTTTTAAATTTGTTTATTATCTGAACAAGTACAATATACAAGTATTGCATGTAGTAATACAAAAAGACATATCACACAATTACCCTGTTTGTATTCTTGGAGTATTCCAAGAGCTATGGAATTCACATAAAGTTTGTAAATCAAGATCCGGCCCTGACACCCCATATGACAGGTTACCATGAAAATAATAACAGTAGGATAGTAGGATATGTCACGTGGCCGTACCGTGTGTGTAACATAAAGGTGAGTTCGTATGAACAGCAAAATTGCTGAATCAATTCTTCAGATCTGCTCATTTTCTATATAGGAACTATACAAGAGGAAGAGAGAAAGGACAGAAAAGGGCGGAGTCAAGGGTATAAGAAGTTGTATATTCTTTTAATGATTTTCAAAATAATACCTTGTGATGAAAATTATTGAGAATGTACTACTGTCTATGTAATTAAGGATGATTATAGTTTATTCCTCTATTGCAAACTAAATCGTACACTTTGCATGGTTGTATACATTAGCCCGCTTTAATACACATGTACAGAAAAACACAAGCTAGCAAGCATCTTTTTTTTGCTAGTGATGGAGAATTCTAATCACCCATGAAGATAGTGTGAACTTGATTTTAATAAGGAAGGTATCTTCATTTTTAAATGCTGAAATATCAATTATGTAATTCCATTTTGTTGTTGTGTTTTGGTTAGATACAAATGCTGTATTTTAGATGATTGATTTACTGAACATTTACTTGGAGGTATTGTAAAGGGAACCATATATAATTATTTTTCTATTCTAACATTCTGAATGTCTATTCATACACTGTATCACTAATTCCAAGTGGTGGTTGTAATCTAAGAGCCATACATGGTAACTTCTCAGTATGACAGACAATTCAAAGGGCTTCAGTCCCCAACACTTTTGTCAGCTGGTAGAATATATAGGGATACATGAGTGTATTCTAGTTTTCCTATATGAATGCCAAATAGGTGGGAAAATGCTTTTTCTACAAACCTATTATATATGATTGAATCCTGTTGGGAGATTTAACATCCTTTACTAGTTTCCATATTGCAGAATCAAATAGGGAAAGGGCAACATTTTGCACATGTGAGCATATTGGCAGCCAGCTGAGTTCAGTCTCATGTTATATCATACAGTACTTCAGAGAACATAGGAAGGGATGGACCTACCAGTGAATAACATTACACTGAGCCAAAATGTCAGTCAAAAACCAAATATAGCATCCAAAACTTAAAAGAGAACTATGGGGTAAGTGTTTTTCCACATAGTTCTCTTTAGGGTCACGGGAGTACATATACTATCCTCCGCTCGTGACCCAAAGCTCAGTAACTAGCGGGCTATTGCCCGCAATAAACTGAGAGTGCAGTAGCTGGGATGGATCCCGACAATACTGTCGAGATCCACCCAGCTGGCTGATTGACAGCTGTGCCTGCCCCCTCCCCCATTCGTTCCCCCACTCAGCGCTGGAGGATCGGAGAGGGGTGAATTCCTGCGGGGAGCGGTGACTGATAGTCACAGCTCTCTGCAGGGAGATGATCAGAAAGTGAGCGAGCGACAGTATGTGTTCGCTCACTTCCCAATCAATAGAGCCGACCTGTGACAGTTTCTTGGTGACACGTCAGTTCTAACTATGAGGATGAGTGAAAATCACTCACCTCATGGTTCTCCTTTAATAGTATTTAATGAAAAAATGTCAATAATAATTTTTTGATCAAAGACTTTTGCATTGCAATCCCAAGCAGTCTGTTATTAGCCCTGTCTGAGTTCTCCCCTGCTGTCTAAATAACACCTTCCCATAATGGGAAGGGTACTCCATCAAGTGAAAACTCAATGGCTCAAACAGGAAGCTCAGAGCTTACTGGATTGTTGGTAGATCAGCAGGCATTGTTCTGTACTTGATGGGTTTTTAAAGTAATAAATCATGGTAAAATGTGCATGCATTACATAAATGTTTTGAACATGTTTTTTATTTTCCCCAAACACTTTATTCTTCAAACTTTATGTTCAGAATGATTGAGCACAGTTTCAATAAAACTTGTATTACATTTATATTCTTCATCTGAGAAATGTAGGTGGTATAATTGCCAGAAACGTTTGCTTAAATAACCATTAAAACTGCTACTCTGCGAACCGTATTGTCTGAGTTAAAAAATCCCAGCTTTCTTCGATAGAACGCTTTATGTAGAATACAGGTATTGTGTTAAAATGTATAAATAGGAATGAGCCTGTTCACTGGGTAATGTCAAATAAGCCTATTGCTTGAGTGAAACACTTTTAGGCTTTGCAGATTCACTTAAGGGTTCTTTACTTTGTACATTAGTATATAAATGTGATCAGTATAGTGTGGAAATAACATATTCATATACTGTAATAGTTCATTGTACTAAAGTTCAAACACTGTGTAAAAATAACACTGACTAAGGGCTAGTTCACACCTGGGTGTTTTACAGCACTGATCGACGCGCTGTAAAACACCCAGCAAGTGAAATCCCATTATATCCTATGGGCATGGTTTCCACCTGGGCGTATTTCAGTGCATAGGAACGTGCTGAAAAACGCCCTACGCCCAAAGAAGTACAGGAGCTTCTTTGGGGCGAGCCTAAGGGCTTGAGCCTGCGGCAACTCTTCAGAAGTCTTTTGTTTTTCATATTAAGAAACTGTCTGGAATATAATTCTGACCAGGAACATTTAGAGAGAAGCTCGATTTTTGTTTCGCCCCTTCATCTTGCTTAATTTGAACATATAGGTCTCAGGTGGCATGTATAGTTTATCTCGGAAAACTAAATGAAGTCAATTGCCATGCACATTTCTTAGCAGTGATGTAAATGTGAAGGGACAGGATGGTTAATTGCTTGTACTCAAGAGGACATCAAGGCATTGGTTTCAGTGGTGTAGTAACAGATTAGCACTATATCTGAATTACTCGTGTGCTGCTGCTTTTGACATTATGCAGTCATTTCAGCTCTCGATATCACTATTAATATGGCTTATATATCAGTACGTTATGCATTATTTTGACAAGACATACTGGGAAAAAAATCATAAAATGAGCAAGTTCAAGAATTAGCAGATAATCTTCACAATGTTATACATCCCAATCTGCAGTCTACAGTTGTTAACCTTTAGCCAATGGTGTCCTTCTTGTTTAAAGACTGACAGCCTAGACAGACAGTTATTCAATGCACTTCTCATTTTTAGTATAGAACATTGTGGGTCAGAGGGGAGTATGCACTTTCCTTAAAGCACGTCAGGGCCCAAAAAAACATTTACAGTACATCTTTGCATATTTCACAGTGTTTTATTCCATTAAAGACCCTGCAGGTACAGAAAAATATGTTTTGATCTGCCACAAATGCACTAAGCTCTTAAAACAGAACACCGGGGACATTTATTATCAACCCTTGCAGTGGGGCTACCACCACACTGCAAGGGTTAACTGCTTGTTTTGGTCTAGGGAGGAAAATAACAAAGTTATATTCCCCCGCTCCTCCGAGCCGGTGCTCAGTTCAGCCTCTCTGCACCTATGCTGCAGCGTGCGAATGTCGCTGGGCATCCTCATGTCCTATACACAGTGTATAGAACGCAATGATTTACTGCAGTAGAAAAGGAGAGAGGCTTCAAGGGCTAGTCTAGCTGCGATCCTCCTGAGGACGTCACGTATGACGAAACGCGTCAGGGCGGGGCTACACATCTCAATACCACGTACTATACGGAAGTACAGGCTGTTTGCACGGCACCTGTGACCTGCCGATTTTCTTCGCTTTTAACTGTAAGTGTGTACTTATTTTAAATAAATGTTAATCCTTTACTACACCATGAGGAGTCCTTTTTTAATTTCCGCCTATTACTGACCCATGGGATACCGCTGGGACCGCTGCTGAGACCGCAATTCTATCATCTACAGACGATTACAGTCTGGTGAGTGTGCACCCCAGAGGGGAGTTTTGCGTGGACACGAACACAGGGTGTGGGAAAAGGATTTCTAAACACTTCTTGGATTATTGTCATCATTATTTTTAAAAGACTTTGGATTTGATTCACTGCAATTGATTTTCTTAGCCAATTTCTGATACACTTTGTATGGAATAACAAGTTTTGGATTTCATTTCATTGACTTTATCATTTATCACTTTGTTGTTTACACATTTTTTTGGATTTTTTACTAAGGTTTAATATTGTGCCAATATTGTGGTATTTATGCAATTATTGCACTTTTGCACTTAATAGAGAGTTTGCACTTTATGACTCACTAGCTGCCATTAGGATAATTTAATTGGCAGTATACTTAATAGAAACGCTCACTTCACTTTAACTTAAATAGCACTGATTTAACATCCAGTTTAACCCACTGGTGACCCCAAGCGCTGCACATTCATTATATACAGTCTACAAGCAAGCCAGCACGGAGGATTAGATGAGTAAAACATTTTATTTTTCCCCCTAGACCAAAACGAGCACTTAACTCTTGCAGTGCAGTAGCCCCACTGCAAGGGTTAAACATTTTCCCTGGAGTTCTTGTTTAAGTCATGTTGTGGGCTAACAACACAAGGCATTTATATGGACCCGATGTGTAAAAGAAGTGTTGTCAGCCCTATCCAGTTCCTTTTTTGCTAAACTGTTTGGACCCACCTGCTGTTCCATCACCAAACATAAAGGCTAATCATTTTGTAGTTCCAAGATAAGAACTGGGAGGTGCTAATTCCTCTCGTTGAGATAATAGGAATTGTGAACAAGTTACAGGACAGTTCTGAATTTCTGATAGGATCAACAGGTTTTGTTTTGCACTTATTGAACAGGTAGAACAAACACTTCTAAAGGTGTATTGATTGGACCAAAAGGGAGCAAATAAGATAAGTTGATTTGTTAGGGTTTACATACACTTTAACGCCAGCCTTCTATAAAAGCAGAAGGTCTTTTTTGCCAACTGCTACTCTCCTGACACAATACTATAGCCCTAGCTTCTGACACTCCTGGGAGGGGTGAGGCATTCACCATGCCTCCCGATGTAGCTCGGTGCTCCCTCCCACCACAGAAGTACATTCTCTCATGATTTTGAGTAAAGTGAAAAGATATTTTTTGTGGGGAAAAGTTTTGTGATTAATGGCTTTTTAAAGCCATTTGTATTACAACGGGCAGGGGCCTGGCAAAAAAGCTTTTCCCAGGAAGGTCCACTTTAAAAGAAAACTCTTATCGAAACAGCTAAGGACACTGCTAGAACCCCTATAGCACCCCTATATAAAAAGTGTTTCGTTTTCTAAAGTCATGCACTATATTCATATACCCTTCACACCTTTTATAATTGCAGTGCATAATGAGAGTGATGAGTGCCACTATCTGCAAAGTCCGGATATCTGTCCTGCCTGCTGCTTGTTCTTTAGAATACTAGTGATTCTGATTTCATCTTCTATAAACCCACCTTAATACCTGTCTCCCATCATCTTACAGAGCAGACACTACCACTCCATGCCCATTTCCACTTTCCTCTGAAGTGATTTACGTCACAATAAAAACCTATTTCAAGCACTTCAATTAAATGCATTGAAAATGGTGTAATGGCTTTTGAATCAAACAGTGAACTAAATGATGTTATACATGTATTTGCCTGCAGTGCTGTTTTAATGCAACATGGCTGCCATAGTGTTGTAATGTTCTTAATGCAGACTTATTTGAAGAGATAGATATGCATGTTTTTATGTTGAGCAAATAAAAGGACACAACTCTACACATCTCGGGGTTGTTTTACTAAAGGCAAGTAGGCTGGTGACATTGCAGGGGAAGTTTTATTTAGTAATTGTGTTACAAATTCACTTTGCAAAGAATACCCAATCACATGCAAGGAAAAAAAAGCACACTATTTGTGCTCGTACATGATTGGATGATGGAAGTCAGTAGAGCTTTACCTTATTCAAGGGACGCTAATGAAAACTTCCCTTGCAAAGTGCTTCCTTTGCAAACTGAGCAGCCTGTTTGCCTTAAGTAAATTACCCTCATTGTTTTCATACTGGATCTATACACTAAACCCTAATGGATTAAATGAGGAACTAGACGTCACTACAATCCTATGATCATGCACTTTTGTGCGATGCACATACATACATATGCACTTGCATCCAAGTGCGTTGCACGCGCATGTTGCCCTCCATATTGCTATTAACTTGCATACATGCAATAAAGATTCATGCATTATGTCCCCCTTATCTTTTCCTCAAATGCGAAGGATACACCTTGGTGTCCACACCTGTTCATGCGTTTACATCTATGCGTACTGCACAGAAATATGACCTACATTCCTAATAAATATCCCCTCAATAAGTCCCTCAAATTTAAACATATATCTTTTCCCCAAATCTAAAAGGATTCTTTTGCGCAGTGTACATGCATACCATGCATCGACATCCATGCGTACTGTACATGCATTCGGCCCCTTTCTAATATCTCACCAACGATTGACTAATTTTTTTTTTGCTCCATGTAGGTCGTTTACAATCTTAAAATTTTATAGTTGTATCATTATTTTATCACGATCATTTTTAATATCTTTTAATAGTATTACTATTATGTTTTTGTTGCCGACCACTTTTATGATGCATTCCTGGCAGCTATTTACCACTATTGTTTTCCTCCCACTAGTTGGCGCCAAATCGTTCACTGCTTCCCCCTTTCCCCTATATAAAGGACTCTGCCCACTCCACCCTTAGGCTTGACAAAGGAGGTGAACCTCTGAAACGCGTTGCCTAGCAACACATGATGACCCGGAAGTACTCAGCAGCTGTGATGCTGCTTTGAGGAGAACCAGCCACAGCAGTGCTCAGCCACTGGATCAGACCTGTGTCTTCCAGCACAGGCATCATGGGATCTTTCTGGACTAAACTGGACTCTGCTTTCTCCCTATCCTGATAGCAATCTCGGACCAGCAGCTGAGATGGGACTTTCATCTGATGCGTGACAGGCGAGATGTTTTTTTAATATCCTGTAAGTGCATTACTTTTAACCTTATTAAATAGGCACTTTATACTGCACTTAGATCGGTGCACCGGTTTCCTATGTTTTCTTCACAGTGCTGTTATATGGATGTTTCACTATCCAACCAACCAGGCTGCAGGATCGGTGCATACATCTTCTCTGGAGTAATTACCAGTATAACTGGAGCTCATTTGATACTATCAATATATAGCCCATAAGCAATCGATCTAGTTGCGCAAGTTGATGACTTCTGTTTTATGTTGAACTTACCTCATTATTTTCAGTTCCTCTTTAAACTGTGGAATATTACAGGAGGTGCAATAATTTAAAGCAAACAAATGCAATAATATACACAATATATTGTTTGTATTGTTTCTGACATGCCCATTTATCAAGCTTTCAAGAACCTGGCATGAAAGAGGAAATATAACCCTGCATGCACCGCAAATTCCTGATAAGACTCTGAATGGTGACAGGCAGTTCAGAGGTCACCATCATATCATTCCATAGGAAAATGAGAGAGTATTGGAATCTGTAATAATAATACGTTAGACAGTGCAACAATACTGAAATAACCATAAGGGCTCATACCAATAAGTGTCATGTAATTGTGTTTATATAGGGGTCTATTCACGAAGCTGCCGAAGGATCTGGCCGTAGCTTCGGCCGATCCTTCGGCTAGCTTCGGCCCCAGGACCCCTTCGGTTCAGTAGAACCGAAGGGGTGATGTACGGGCTATTCACAATAGCCCGTACAGCTCCCGATCATGGCCGAGCGGATCAGCCGAGC